>NW_007728094.1:13199-17150 GCF_000696425.1 Galeopterus variegatus | reverse complement strand
AGAAACTGGTTAGGAGCAGAACCTGTCAGGGGAAGCTTCGTGCACATCACGGGATCATTCTCTCACATCTGTGCTTGGAGGGAGGCACCTTATCTCTGCATATTTTATGAAAAAGAGCTCTATTTTCTCATGTTCCAAGTTTGTGTTGATCTATGGGGGGTAGGGAAGTAAAAGTCAATGCCCTGGAAATCTGGAAGCATCGTGTCTCGCCTAAAACTGATGCACAGACAGGATGATCTTATAAATATGAAGCTATCCACTTTCCCACCATCCATCCATACAAATTACTTAGCATCCTTCTTTGTGCCAGATAGGATCAGTACCTAGGATACAAAAACAGTCTTGCTTCAAAGCGCAAAACAGTGTGGCTGGTGCAGAATGTTTTTTGATTAAAAGCAGATATGAACTGAGGAGCATGTTTTCAGTGAATCCCAAACATCATAGCCGGAGAACATCAGATTATATGACTATCAAAGTCTCATTATCATTTCCTTTTGGGAGCTTCCTGCCCCTATCACTGAGCAGCAGATGAAGGAGTGCTGGGGCCCAATTGCATGCTCTACATTGCAGATTTACCATTTCTCTAACTTTTTGGCTAATTCCTTCCTACTGTGGACCTCCTGTTGGCTTTGTATCAGCATTGGTATGTAGTGCTGTGGACATCAGGACAACTGCGCTCTCTCCTGGCTATGCCTCCCTGGTCACTTTTTGTGACCTCCCTGCTTTGGGTTGGACCAGCTGACTTCTAAGATTCCTTGTAAATCTCACATTATCACCATTACCAGGAGCAGCATTATACCACCTGGAGGAAGCCGTAACTGATAACATGCACTAATCACCTGCAGGTGTTTGTATGCATGATCTCCACTTTCATAACAACCCTATAATGTATATATTATTATACTCACTCTACAGAGGAGAAAGCTGAAGCTCAGGGAAGGTAAATGACACTCCATAGAAATGCCCTCTTGGGATTTGAGCCCAAGTCATTTTGGCTGTAAATTCAGTTCTCCTTTCATTAGCCCAGCTGCCTCTCTGGTAGTCTGTAGCTTACAGCAAGCTGAGATGGACAGGGACTGGGATGGGGGGTCTTGGCTGCTCACCTGCCAAGGCCTAGCATCCCGTGTATTGGCACACATGCCTCCCAGGAATGGTCCCTCTCCTGGAGAGCAGGACATCAGGTTCTGATAGTCAACCCACAGGGCTTTGGCTTCCAGGTAGGGCTTGGTAAGTGGCAGTCAGATCAGAAAGTCTGAAGGCAGACAGGTGGGCAGCGGTCGTGTTCTCCAGCACTGTGAAATTCTGAGCTCCTTTTCTGGCAGTTTGGGTGGAAGCCATTAATTCAGACCACCTGCATCCCTGGAGCTCCTCCCACTGCTTCTTCACCAGACTGTTGCCTGGGTACGTGGCTGGGAGCAGTGCCAACAGGGAGTCCTTAAAGCCAGACATTATTCCCGAGTGTATGTTCAGGATCAAGCTGCCATTCAGCATCATCTGAGCCCTGGGGCCCAGGACCGAGGGTTTATAGGAGAAGGAGACTGAGAAGACCGATGTCCTCCCAGTCATGTTCTGCACCTGCAGCACCTCAGCCAGGAGTCTGCAGTGAAAGTGGTAGCAGTCACAGGTGATGACCATGGCCGTGGGGGTTGAGGTGAGGACTCTGGCCGTGCTGCTGATGCTGTCTTTCCGACTGCTGATTCTCTTTGAGAAGGCCACACAGCCACTCATGCCCCTGATCTGCTTCTGCAGCTGCTGATCCAGCCACTCAAAGTTGCTGTTGTCAGAACCCACCAGGCCCACCCAGGTCCAATTAAAGTGACTCAAGAGCTTGGCCAGGCCCCAGGGCTGGTGGGCGTTGCTGGGTACTGTGCGGAAGAAGGATGGGAACCGGAAGTGGTTGGAGAACTGGGGGTGCTGAGATCCATCACTGCTCTGGGGGAAGGAACGGGGCTGCACATTCCTGCCAGGACACCCTTGCTCAGTATCCACAAATGCTCACACCAGCCCCGTGACTTGGCTTCATTCCTCCCCCTCCACCTTTTATTTCTAATAATTACCTCACTGGCCTTTGATATATGCTATGTCCAGGTCCCTTTTCCTTTTCTTCCTCCCCCTTTCTTCCCTGACAGGGTCCCAGGTTCTCAGTGCAGGGGCTTGCTGTCTGACTTTCCCCACCTGCTAAAAGGAAGCCAGCTCACCAGGGATGTGCAGACAAGTTCTTTTACTTCAAGGTCTTTGGTAACTCTCTGGCCTTATACTGGGCAAAATTATACACAGAACTGGGAACTAGCTTTTCTCAAAAGTTAACTGCTCCTTCTAGGCTTACGTTGTTATCTTCATTATTGTCAACAGCAATAACAACTATCAATCTCATGAGTGTCTGTTAAATATCAGGCCCTGGTTATTCCATTATTAACACCCCCAGTGAGTCTAAGAGGTAGATACATTATCACTACCCTTTTTATCTTTGTATAGATGACGAATGTGAAGCTCAGAAGGATGACTTGGCTTGTCAAGATCACATAATTAGTAAGTAGTATTCTTAGGTCAGATTCACTGATCAAGCCAGTGCCCTTTTGCTCCCCAGCCCATCTCTGTCTGATTATCTCTGCTGGTTGGCATCTGGGAGTTGAATGAAATGAGGAGGGTCTCTGTTGCTTTGCTCCACATGGATTTGTCACCCCACTTCCCCTGGGTGACAGAGCCACAAAGGATTACTCAAAGCCCATCTCTTCTGAGCAGTGAGAAGCCCTGAAATGGTTAACTTTCCTGGGACCCTCCAGCGAGAGGCATCCCTTCCTTGGGAAATTAACCCCGAATTGGGGTTCTCTTCTTGCATTTATTTTCCAGAACAGGAAGTTACAGGAAGAGAACATAGGTGGGGTTATAGTTTAACAATATAGGCTGGTAGTTTTCAGTGAAACAAGTCAGATGACATTCCAGTTGACAATTAAGTGATCTTACAGCAATTTCTCAGTATCTTTGCATAACAATCAGTAACTAGTGTGTCCTTGAGCCAGCAACCTTGCTGTGCCACAAATCTTTATCTTGCAACAGAGACTTGCTAGCCTGAGGGAAATTTCCAGTCCTCTGCAAGGTCAATATTTGAAACTGCAAGGCTTTGAAAACCAGGTCCTGTGAAGTACATATGCTTTATAGTATATTCCACAGGTCTCTATCAGGTTCTTCAATTTTTATGGGCTCCGTGGTTTTGTAAAACCAGAGTTGGGAACAGCAAGGTCTACTGTAAAATGCTCAAGAATTTCTTAAGATGTAACACATTTGGAGCTCCATTGATTTTAGCAAAAAAAAAAAAAAAAAAAAAAAGAAGATAATGTCCAATAGGTGGGAATCCCAGAGCTAGAGAGAGGATGCACACATTCTGAGTGAGTTCAGTTTGCAGAGACTCTGGACCTAGGAGTGTGGCCTCCAAGGCTGATTCTAAGAAAAACTAAACTCTTCACAAGGGAACCATTGGGCTTGATGCTGGGGAGAACTGGGAGGTGAGCCAGGGATATCCTCAGGACTAGAACATAACTAAGGGAGGCCTTCTCCAGGATAGGTGACAGTACAATCAACTGAAAAATGACTCAATCTGCCTGGGTGTTTCTGTCTTTTCTAAAGAAGACAGTGTCTCAGCTGAGTTGGTCTCTGGTTGCCTGGGTAGGCCTGACTTCATAGCAACAACAGTCCAATTATTTCCTTGTGCCCAGTGCTAGGCTCATGGATTATCCTTCTGAGAACAATTTCTCTTCAAGTAGAGGCTTTGCATTGGTCACGTTGGAAGTTACATTTCTCATTCTCAGTTAGTAAGTGGTGTCTGATCTTGACAGTGATTTTTGGCAGCTTGAGCTGGTCAGTCCTACTGAGACCAGTCATTTCTGGGTGAATACTTGTTTCCTTGATCTATGACATTATCTCGTTGCCTGTGCCCCACTAACCTGTGAGGTT
>NW_007728094.1:11621-13112 GCF_000696425.1 Galeopterus variegatus | reverse complement strand
TACTTGTTTCCTTGATCTATGACATTATCTCGTTGCCTGTGCCCCACTAACCTGTGAGGTTTTTGAGGTTAGCAGCTGGGTCTTGCTCATATTAGTATATGATCTGATATGTAGTTGTTCAGAAAACATCTATTGAATGGGTGTGAATTGAGACATTTCTGGAACTACAAAGTGGAGACCATAATAAATGGCACCTCACTGCTTAATATATCACAAGGCTTTATTTACCCTGTCACTTGACCTGGGAGCCATGGTTGCTACTCCCAATCTCATGCAAGTTAGATAGGAAGGCCCTGGTGGAAAAGGGGGTAGCACTGTGGGGAGGAATATTTTGGGGTTAACACCACTCACCATGCTGGAGTGGTACCTCAAAGTAGCCTGTAACCGTGAGGACTGGACAAATTTCATGCAATTTACCATTTTCCAGCAAAGACAATTAAGATCTAACAAAAGCAATTTATTTTCATATCTTGGTTAGACTTTTCATATAAATAAAAACTAGAAAAAATAATCCTCTGTCAGCCAAGTATCCAGATGTATGATGCAGGAGGTATGGTCACTGTAATCCAACGTTCCAATATGGACCCTTGAATCTGGTTTTTCTGCTGAGTTCTCCCAAGGTAGCCCTTTTGAGAGCCATGTGGGTGCCCTGGTGCTGTGGTTATGTGGGTTCACACCTGCCTTCTCTTCCAGAGTGTGAGCATTCCCAAGGACGTGCTATGGCCTCATCTGTGCCTCATGGTGCACGTGGCTGTGGCTCTCAATGTCCTACACCATGAGCAGCGGTGTGCTCAGTAAAAATCTGGAAATAATGACCATGCAAAAATAGGCAGCATTCTTTTTTTAGGTGAGGTTTTCTCCTTCTTGCTTCAGTAACTTCTTGTATCCCTGTAATTATATTACCTGGATTTCAATCCCAAACTACTACTTATTACCTACGTAACTTTGGGCAAGTGACATTTCTCCCAGCCTCAATTTCATCATCTGTAAAATAGGAATAATCATAGTATCTACCTCAGAGAGATGTTGTGAGTATTAAATGAGATAATAAAAATGAAGATAACAATAACAGGAAATACTGATATAGCACTTATTATAAATCAGGCATTTTATGTTTTACATGTATTAACTTATTTAATCTTAAAAATATAAATCCATGCAAAGTATCTAAAAAATAGTTTCTGCTTATAGTAAATATCCAATAAATGGTAGAGTTATTATTATTAAGTCAGTCTCAGCCAATATTACAGAAGAAAGCATGTGATAAATTCATTTTTACTATGGTGTGAATGACTGATAATGGGTATATATTACTCCTCCTAGACAGTAAAGTGTTTGCATCTAATTGGATGATTTTTAAATTTTGGCATTTGAGGCCTCAGTGGAATCTGGAAGGGAAGATATTTAATATTTTGGGGGGGGGTGAGTTTTAAAGGTTACAATAGGGCAGTCATGTACATTTCTTCCAGACATGCTGGGGAAAATAAAGAT
>NW_007728094.1:7463-10652 GCF_000696425.1 Galeopterus variegatus | reverse complement strand
TGATTTGGTGTATATTGAAGATTAAATAGAAATCCAGTCTAGGCAAATGTTTCATAGGACTATCAAGAAATCCAGCAGAATGGCTTGACACTTGTTCAATTTTACAAGTTTCTTGGAAGGGTGGGAGGGAGAAATGAGCTCATCCTAGCCTAGGTTACAGATCTGGAATGCTATCATCAGCCCTCACACTGTGAGCTGTTGGAGCCTTGTGAAAGGCCTTCAGGAATCATCAATTCTGTGGTCCCGGGGTGTTTAACAAATCAATAGAACAATCATGGGAGTGTGATCTAAATTTGTGTGCCAAATTTTAAGTTTGTCACAAAAGTTTGTTGGAAAAATAAAACCACTGTTTAAGGAAGACTGGTGACCTCACATTGACACATGTGTACACCGTGTTATTTCTTTGTCATTTTTCTTGCAAACCAGAGAATCATCATCCTGGTCACCACCAGTCCGTGGACCAAGCTTAGGGAAGCACCAATCTAGTCTAATACCCACTTGTCATTTTGTAGAAGGAGGAAATCACAGGTCCGGGGAAGAGATCTTTCCAATATCATAACCCAAGACCTTTCTACCAGGTTGTACCTCATCACTGTGCACTGAGCCAGTGTATTTGAGTGGTTTCCTCTTTCCAGGTTTATCTCTTACCTGACGGACTCTGTACCTGGACAGCAGCTCAGCTGTGGGCTCCGACTCTGGAGAGGCCATCCCTCCAACCACCCCCAGGAGAAGTTCCTGGGGGCCACAGCTGATGCTGGGCATGGGCCAAAGCTGGTTGGACAGCAAGGCCAGGGTGCTCCCCAGGGTCCGAGTCCCTAAGATGCAGGAGTCATAGATCTGCAGTCCCACGGTGATGTTGGGCAGGAAGGCTGGGTCCGCTTTTGCTTCAGCCACAGCAAATAGAAGGCTTAGGGCATTCAGGAAAACATGGGCTTTGAATCTTACAGAGGGTAGAAGACAGCTGGAGTTAGGATTGGCCAGTAGCATTCTAAAGAGCCACACAAAACAGCCCCAGGGAGTCTCCTTGGGAGAAGCAAGGGCTAGAAAGGGTGTGGGATTTAATTTAGATGTAGATATTTTTAAAGAAAGAAGCCTTGGAGAAACTGAGGATTCTAGGGAAGACAGACACACACAAATAGATAGACATGGAGAAAGGCTGCAGTGTCTCAGAGACAGACAGGGCACATACAAAGCGACAGGTGTGCAGACACACACACACAGACTCTTGGTCATACGGAGAGATGCCGACAGCCATCCAAGCACACACACAGCACCGGGTCAACACACTCAGGCAGACCTATGACAGACTGGATGTGAAATGGACATGACACCTAAAGAGGAAGACACCTGGACTGGGAGAGATGATTCAGATGCAGAAACAGCCGGATACACACAGAGACGGGCACTCAGATGTGGAGGAGACAGACAGGTGACACAGACTATAGTGAATAGGACAGACACATGTAGAGATTGATAGCCATATACTCAGACAGACAGGAAGACAGACACCTGCATAGACAAATAGCCGCAGACACAGCAGAGAGCTGTGGGTAGATGCAAAAGACACACACTAGAATGCCTTTGACAAAGACTCAGGCAGGAAGAAGTAGGAGAGACTTGGGGCAGGATGGTATAGGGGTCTGGCTACATATTTCCTGGCATCTTTCTGGATAGGACCTGCAGGCTCATAGATTGAAATGTGGTGTGAAACCAGTTAAGCCTTGGAAACATTTCAGATGTTTGTAAAAGCTGGGCTTGCAGGTGGTAGTTGCTGACAAGGGTAGGCCTGGGGCTGACTTCCCTGTACCCCATGAATGTGCCTAGAGATGTGTCTCACCACAACTCTTGTTGCCTTGATTCTGAGTTCATTCCCAGGCTTGAGGTTTCTGAGCTCTGCCCTCCATTGAATTTAAGGAGTGTGAGCAATTTGCAGAGGGGGCATTGAGGCTCAGAGAGGAAAAGGGCCTTGCATTTGGTTACTCAGCTCTCACAGAGAGCTGGGACGAGAACCGAGTCTTTAATACTGAGAGGAGTGTTCCTTCTGCTGGAACATGGTGCCATGACAATGTCTTGAAGGCCCTTCTTGAAGACACACGGCCTAGTGTGGGTTTAGTCCCTCACTATGGCTTCCACCTACTTACTTCCCACCGAGCCCCCAGGAATCTCACAGAGGGAGGGGTCCTGGAGGGTGGTAACAGGTACAGAGACCCCCAGTTGTCTACAATGATCAGGAAAGTTGCTTCTGCTTCCCTTACCCTTTCTCCTTCTTCCCAGAGATGAAGAGCAGGGCTCACTGTCAGCATGGCAGCTGATCTGGAGGCTGGTGAAACGTGACTTTTGGCTGATCTGACACTGCATGTGAGGGGCTCACAGCCCCAATGAGTACATCTCCTTTGGTGGAGATGATGTCCGAGGGTCTGGACATTGGCAGGTAGGCAAGGCCTCTGACAGTGTTCACCGTGGGCATTGCTGAGAGCAGGACCACAAAGATCACTGGACAGGGCATGGGGATGTCCTTTCCTGTGTGTGTGTGACTGGTGGTCCTCTGTTGTCAGAGCATTTGGGCCTGCTTCTTCTGGGAGGCTCTAGGCACACCTGCTGGGGCTTCCAGGGGACCCTGAAAAGAAGGGAAATGAGTGTGGCTGAGCTCCCAGCCTTTGCCCTACAAGACTAGATCTTCAGAGTTCTCCAGGTCTCTGAGACCCCCTTCCAGCCCTGGCCCCCAGCAGCTCCCACCCTTGCGTCTTGCATCCTGCCAGACTAACTTTCCTTACTTTTCAGCCAAGGGAACTGGCAGAGACAGCTTCACTGCATAGGACTGGGAGGTGTGCCCTGCCCCTCGATACTTCTTTTCTTCTGGGGACCCTGCTACAGGGCCTGTGTTTTTTAAGGAGTCAGACTTCCCTGCTCCTGGACCTCAAGGGCCTGCTTACCCCCCATAATCTTCAAAGCAAGAATTAATCCAGTGATGCACAGGAGAGGTCTGAGGTCTCCAGGGAGAGGCTGAAAAACAAGCCAGCCAAGCAGCTTTGCAAGTCTGTGACCACAGGCCCTATCTCAGGTCTAGCCGGCCCTGTGGGTATGCTTGGCATCTTATCGACAGTGGGGCATAGGCAGGAGAGGGGAGATCTTAGGGCTCAGTTTCAATCTGTTTTGGGGCTAAATTCTATTCCTAGCACTGTTGAGAAT
>NW_007728094.1:3727-7271 GCF_000696425.1 Galeopterus variegatus | reverse complement strand
CTGTGTTTTTTAAGGAGTCAGACTTCCCTGCTCCTGGACCTCAAGGGCCTGCTTACCCCCCGTAATCTTCAAAGCAAGAATTAATCCAGTGATGCACAGGAGAGGTCTGAGGTCTCCAAGGAGAGGCTGAGAAACAAGCCAGCCAAGCAGCTTTGCAAGTCTGTGGCCACAGGCCCTATCTCAGGTCTAGCTGGCCCTGTGGGTATGCTTGGCATCTTATCGACAGTGGGGCATAGGCAGGAGAGGGGAGATCTTAGGGCTCAGTTTCAATCTGTTTTGGGGCTAAATTCTATTCCTAGCACTGTTGAGAATTCTCTAATCTCGAGCAAGTCACCCCCTCTTTCTTGGGCATCAGTTTCCTCTTCCATGGTAGGAAAATATTGGATTCGACAGGTGATTCTCAGATTCTATCTCAGCAGCAAAACCTTCCATAACATACTACACAGTGGAGACCAAAATAATGGTCTCTGAGACAAACACAGTCATGGTTCCAGAAAGGTCTAGGTGAGCCTCTGAAGGCAGGTGGGAGAAGGGTGGTACTGGGGCCTCAGAGGGCAGTACCAGGGGCTGTAGTACTGGGCAGTGCACAAAGCACCCTGGAACCCATTATCCCATTTAGTCTTCATTCTAGTCCACAGGCGGCAGGAATTATTCTCATCTTAACAGATGAGAAGTGGAACTACCAAGAGATTGGTTGATTTGCTACAGGGCACACAGGGGGTACCTGGGGCCTGAGTCTCCTGGTCCTGCCCCAGACCTGCACTGCATTACAAGGTGGTCCTGTGGCAGTGGGGCAGGGTGTCATCTGCAAGAGTCACCCGTTGAGTTGCTGGATGAGGCTACCCACGCAGTCAGGCTGCTGGGTGTTTTGAAACATTCCCCTACGGGGGTGATAGCAGCACCTTGAGCCATGTCCTTTCTTACCCAAGCTGTGTCACAGAGCAGAATGGACATCCTGTCATGAACTCCAACAAAACCTGGGATGCCCAGGGCTATGGTGTCTCTGTCCCAGTTGGTGGTTGAAGCTTGACAATCCTCTGCTATGCATCATCCCTCCCCCAGCCCATGGGAAAGATCCCATACCGTGTAAGGGGATCACCTAGCGGAGCCCTCTGACTCTTCCCAAGTGACACCTTAGAGTGTCCCAGGACTCAGATCCTGACTCATTCACTACTGACTCTGTGACTCAGGGCAAGACAGTCAATGTCTGTGGGTCTTGCCTTCATCTCGTGAAATGAGAACAATTGTGCCTTCCTTTTTCACGTGACTGTTGTGAAACCTAATGTGATAATTAGCTCATTGAAAGAGCTTTGTCAATCTTAAAATTCTATGAAAAATAAGGGGTGGTTGTTCCAGGATTGGAAATCCAGTAGCAACAGCATATTAGTGTAAATAGCAGCTCTCTGGGGTGCTCCAGAGAGCAGTTTTGTAGGGTGGAGTGGGAGGGGAAATTATGGGCAAGGGCTATGCACTCGTCAGCCTGAAGGAGGCACTAGGGAGTAGGAAAAGTGCAGAACTGGAGATTAGGGCCCTTGACTATGAATTGTCCAACACATCATCTGTTCATGCCAGCCCAGATGGCATATCCGGTCCCTTCATTTTACAGGAGAGGAACCTCAGGCTCAGAAAAGGGAAGCAACCAGCCTGGGGAAACTCCCCTTGTCATCCCAACCATCCAGGACTGTCTTTGCCTGTGGGTGACAGCACAGTCAGGCTTTATGGTTGTTTGGAAGTTACTCTGGGGAGCACTCCCACAGGGGTGTGCTTTGTGACTGTAGGCCAAATGTGTCCATGACTGGAGCACTGGAGATGCCATACTCACCTGGAGTTAACACCCTGGTTTCAGGGGCTCCCATGCCCCTGTCAATTTAAGAGCAGACTTTCGGTCCTATCTCATGGCCTCCCCAGTGATGGCTGAAAGGCTCTAGAGGGTGTTTTATATGCGAATGGAAACAAGACCACTTGACCCTTCCTTTCTGCCTGTTGATATCTGTGGTGTGCAAACCTTGGAAAGAGTCACGTTCCTCCCTCTGGTGCTAACCCTGCTGTTGCTGATGTCTCTTGGAATGTGGTTGTCCTGAGTGCTGTTTCCTGGAGTCCGAAAGCTGCCAATTCCCCAAGGTATGAGAAGGCTCTTTCCCTAGTTTCTTTCTCACTGCACTTCAGCTCTGCTACATGCCCCTTGGAAAGGGGAATAAAATCCTTCTCAACAGCTCTGGGCCCTCTTTAACAGCTGGGCTCTGAAGTAGAGCTGCATGTGCCCTGAGCATCACTCTTAAAACCTTTGAAAACAATCACTTCAGCTTGTACATGGTACATTTTCTTTTCCTTGATAGATCAGAAGTAGTCCATGGATGGACATTGTGTCACCCTCTCTGCTGGCCCCTAGGTGTCTGAGCAAAAATTCCCTCTACTTGTCCTGAGCCCCTGAGCCCTTCAGTGCTCATGCATATTAATTTATGCAAATAGGTGAGCATGGGTCCCACATGGTCAGTTTCCCATGAGGACCATCCTGCTATTTAACAAAGAAAGGCCGCACTATTGTTGGAACTTCAGGCTTTAATGACAGATAAATTAAGAGCATTCTGTGGACATGGTGGCTCTTGAATCACTCAACACAAAGAGCAGAGAAGATGAACCATCACCTGCCCTAAACAGGCACTGAGCTATGACCACAGTGTCCTTATTATCAAGCTCTAGCCCACAGATGATCAGGCTCTAGGTTGGTTCAGGGGCTAAGACACAAGATGTGGCTGCCTCAAATTCTATCTGGAGTGGACAATAGGTCACTTTGCTTGTCCTCTGGGTCTTTTCCTGAGAGAAGGGATCTTAAAGAATGTCAAGCAGTCCCCTCACCTGACACAGGTGGGAAAAGACAAGTTCAGCCCATTCCCTTCTGCTGCCCACTGATGTTTCTGGTCTCCTAGCTGGTGCTGGCTTAGAAGTTATTGGCTGATTTTGGCAGGCAGAAAGCACAGGGTCTCCTCAGTTCAGCTCCACGGAGTTTCTGACCCACACAAGGAGGGCCAAGCTTCTTTCATTTCCAGGGGCCAAAGATACCTTAGACCCAGGTAACTCTTGTCTCTCTAAGGCCTGCCCTCACCTTGCCCCCAAATGGGCTGTATCAGAATTTCATAAGACTCTTACTTTCCCGAGAAGCCCGATAGACTTGTCCCTCTCCTAGAGGAAAGAGCCTGGTGAAGTAAAGTTTGCTTTCCTTTGATTAAATCTGCCCTGGAGGGCGGTTGTCCGCACGTTAAGGGGCGCTTCAGACGCTCTTCAGATCCACGGAGTGGGAGGAGATTGCGGAGCGGCGCAGCAGTGGCGGACTGAGGGTAGGGGCGGCAACATGTGACGGGCTTCTGAAGCTACACGCGCTTCAGACGCTCTTCAGATCCACGGAGTGGGAGGAGATTGCGGAGCGGCGCAGCAGTGGTGGACTGAGGGTAGGGGCGGCGACATGTGACGGGCTTCTGAAGCTACACAGATGGCGACGGGTCTGGAGCGGCCGTGCCAGGAGACAGCGCGACCCTGAGAAGTGTGC
>NW_007728094.1:0-270 GCF_000696425.1 Galeopterus variegatus | reverse complement strand
AATGCTAGGAATAAATCAACACCTCTCAATAACAACTCTTAATGTAAAGGGTTTAAATTCAACAATCAAAAGACACAAATGGGCTGACTGGATAAGAAAGATGGACCCAAATATATGCTGCCTACAAGAGACCCACCTCACCCATAAAGACTCACATAGATTAAGGGCCGGCCTGGTGGCGCACTGCTACAGTGCGCCGCTTGAGACTGCGGTGGCGCTCCCGCCGAGGGTTTGGATCCCATGTACAGACCGGCCGCTCACTGGCTGAGC
>NW_007728093.1:317710-336254 GCF_000696425.1 Galeopterus variegatus | reverse complement strand
CACTGAGGGTTGCGATCCGTTGCCGGACACGGAAAAAGACAAGAGACAAAAAAAAAAAAAAAAAAGAAATATCTATTGAATGAATGAACTTTACTTTCTTGATTTCATACTTCAGTATATTTTCAACCTCACTATTTTCGTTCCATAACCTAACGCATTTAAATTGTCTTCAAGAACTAAGAAGTGTTTGATACAATATTTCCTTTTGATTTCTTCTTTCAGTTTGTAATTTGTATATCTTATGCAAAATTTTAAATATTTAATCTTATAAATGAATGCAGATAAAAATTATATCTAACATTTACATTAACTTGCATTTTGCAATCTTTAAAAAGAAAACAAGGTATGTTTTTTGAAGTTTGTCAAGGGTATGGTAGATTTCAGAAAATCCATGGATGCCTTGAAACTGTTTAAGAAAATCCTCTCAATGGCTTATACTTTTCTGGAGAGAGGGTCTGTAGCTTTCTTCAGTTGTCAGAAGGCACTCATGACTCAGAAAAGGTTAAAAACCAACCACTGGTTCAGACTATATTTTGTATATTTTTAGGCAACAAAAATTTGTATTTTTAAGATGTTTAAATTTTCAAAGCACTTTTCCATTGATTATCTTTATCCTTAACAGTGTTGACAGGTAGATGTTATCTCCAAATGACTGAAGGGAAAGCCAAAAAACAGAACTTACAGGACCTGCTTTTTAGGAATTAGAGCACAGGCCCTACAAGTCCTGACCCTTCCCCCAAGTTTTCCATCTGCCTACCTGGGAGCCAAAAGACACAGCTAACATGTTTTTATAAAAGATCTGTGAGCGGGCCGGCCCGGTGGCGCACTGGAGAGTGCGTCCGCTTGGGAGCGTGGCGGCGCTCCCGCCGAGGGTTCGGATCCCATGTGGAGACCGGTTCCCTCTCACTGGCTGAGCGCGGTGTGGGCGCAACACCGAGGGTTGCGATCCCGTTACCAGTCAGTAAAAAAGACAAAAAGGAGGAAAAAAAAAGATCTGTGAGTATGCTCAGGCTTCAGGAGAGGCTTGTCTCCAGCGCCCTTCACTGTGGCAAAAAGAAGGAGTTGTTGGACCCCAATGAGACCAATGAAATTGCCAGTGTCAACTCCCATCAACAGATCCGGAAGCTGATCAAAGATGGGCTGATCATCCACAAGCCCATGACTGTCCACTCCTGGGCTCAATGCCAGAAAAATACCTTGGCCCTCCAGAAAGGCAGGAGTATGGGGATAGGTATGCAAAAGGGTACAGCCAATGCGCGAATGCCAGAGAAGGTACCTTGGATGAGGGGGATGAGGATTCCATGCTGGCTGCTCAGAAGATACCATCAATCTAAGAAGACTGACCACCACGTGTATCACAGCCTGTACCTGAAGGTGAAGGGGAACATGTTCAAAAACCAGCAGATTCTTACAGAACACATCCACAAGCTGCAGGCAGACCAGGCCGGCGTGAAGCTCCTGGCTGACCGGGCTGAGACCCGCAGGTGTAAGACAAGGAAACACAAGCACCAGGAAGAGCACCTCCAGCCCAAGAAGGAGGAGATCATTAAGACTCTGTCTAGAGAGGAAAAGACCCAGAAATAAAGCTATCCTCCTATTGTTTGTACAAAGTGGCCTCGGCGACTACATAGATCAACCATTCAAATAAAACAAGCCCTATATCTTCTAAATAAAAAAAAAAAATCTTGTGGATTAAAACTGAATAATCAGTGCCTTCTCCAATTTTAAGATTGGTTTTTTCAAGAGGCAGTCCTTGCAAATAGAATTTACCAAAAGATCACAATTTATAGGACTTACCACACTTTTGAAATAAGAATCATCCCAATGGTGGGGAAAATGAGAAATAGCACAAGTATCCAACTTCAAACCAAACTTGAATCAGCAATAAATTTGAAAAAATAATATGATCCTATTGAGTGGCTCTCTCACCCAACCTTTCAGGACATGTGATTAGCATCAGCCTTAGAGCACTTTGTTTTAGAAGCCTGGCATGAGTTCTCTTGAAATGTTAGGGTCAGCACATTGGATGCAGGGTGGGAATGGGGTACAGAAGCTAGCAACAGGGTAGAGGATCAGGGAAAGAAGATGCTGACAAGATTAGGGCTCACTCAGTACTACATTCATCTGACCCTGGGTCCCTGCAATGCTGGAAAGACACAACTTAACATGAGTCTGGACACCCTAGCAAGATGTCAGCACCCTGCCATGAGAACCGACTGAACTGTACAAATACTTTGCAGAACCATATCCTTCCTCTTTCACATTCTTGTGAAAATGTAAATGATTTACAACTCTAGTAGTACAAAACAAACAGCAGGGAAAATTTACGCTTCCTTAAAAACACCCAGGGCATTGCTTTAAATCCTATTTATGATGAAAATATTTTCTAAAAACAAGTCATAGGCAAGTTAACCCCTATCACCCATTTCTTAGAGAGGGTGATCAGAAGACTTGCACATCAGCCAGAGTCCCTGGCAGAAATGCACAGCATGCTCCAATGGGAAAATTGAGATTCTTTACAAAGGTGTTGGGTGAGGTTGAAGAAAACCAGCAAGGTTGGTGAAATAGCCCTGAGCTGGCAATGACAGAGAGCCATTAGTGAACCCTACAGAGAAAGCAGCTGCTCTCTGGGTGGCCCAGCAGGGAGCAAGCCAGAGTAAAATACCCCGACTCCTCTCTCTTCCCTCCAATCTGTGCCAGGGCCTCCCACTGGCCAAAGCAAACTGGTAACCATAAGGCTTAGAGCTGTTGAAACAGTCCCTGCAGGTCTCTCTGCCCCAAGAAGGAACAGAGTAGGTGGGGAATGAATCTGGAAGGACAAGTGGAGGCTCTCCAGCCAACAGAAACTACAGTGGAGCAAATGTAGTGGGACAGATATTTCCAGAGCTTTACTTAGAGGACACAAGTGCTGCCATTTTGAATCCCTTTGCTGAAGCAAAGGCTATTCCACTCGAAGACAGTGTATTTTAAAAACATCAGAATTTTCCCTTTTCTACTACAGCATGGTCTTATGCCATAAAAAGAATTATGCTAATCCAATTTAACAATGAAACTCAAAAAAGAGGGATGTCAGAGGTGGTACAGAAACATTCTAGGGTAATAATGGAGAGTCATTAAAAAATGACTTCCTAAAGCAATAAGAAAATAGTTTAAGTCCATAAGCAGGTAGGTTATCTATCCAGCAGAGTCTTTTCGGAACAAAATGATTTATTGCACAAGGTAAGATGTGTTGGAACTCAGACTGAATTTAATGCTAGTCATTCTCGTACATTAAACAATTAAACTATATTTCCATAGCTGGGGGATAGGATAGACTTTCTATTACACTACTTTCTCTTACAGTATAATTTTGAGTCTGTCTGTGGGATTTCCATCACTGAAATCAGGATTCGAGACAAGGAATCCTATATTATTAAGCAGGAGAGAAATGTGTTACGAAGCCAGGCCTAACTCAGAGATAAATATATTTTAATAAAGCCGAGAGATTTATGAATGACATCTGGCTTTGAGTTTAACATAATATTCCTGAAAGCTTCTCTGATGATAAGGGGAAACCTCCCACTAATAAAATATTAGCAGTTTAATCACTAGGTCATCACGCACAAAGGGTAACTGACATCGTAGTGACCCACAGTCATGGTAACTGAGGCATGACATTTTTCTTGTGTCGCTCTGCTGGCAGACAACGTCTGTTGCCATTAGCAAAAAGAAAATGAATTTTCAAGAGGAAGACATACAAGAGCTAAGAAAATAGTCCTCTTTTTTTCTCCCCCACATTAGCTTTCCATCAGAAAGCTACTTGTATTGTATAAAAACTTTCTAAGCAGATACTGTATTGTGACACGGGTCAACAAAAAAGAAAAGCTTTCTTTGTTGGAAATTATTTTCAACAGAAAAAAATGTAAGCTGTCCATTTGGAAATGCTTTCTTTAGAGCCCAGAACTGAAACGAATACCATCGCAATCAACCTATTATTATTTCTTTCTCAAATGCATGTTTAAAAATATTATTTTGTCCTATAAAGCGCTCAGCTCTGTACAACTACAGTGAAATGCTCGAGTCATTTGACTGCTTACCTATACAATTCAAAAGCAGATGAAATAGTAGACTGTTGAAGTAACATACACAAAAATAATAAAGACGACAGAACCTAAATTAGTTTCTCATTGGAGTTTTTCATCTGAATTTTAGAAAGCTAGAATGAGAACATTTTTAAATGGAGCTTCTCAAGGTCCTAGGAGTTACGTGTTGCTTTATTTTCCTGAATTTACAGACTACATAAGCTGAAAAAGAAAAATGAAGTCAGTGTTTGTGACAGAAACTGTTAGAGACTCTTCTCAACATCCATTCTTCTTTCCCTCCCTAATAACAGAACATCACTTTCTAACAAAACTATTGTTCAGCTACATACCTTTACCATGTTTCCAATTCTCTATTACAGCTGGGTATGGCCATGTGATTAAGTTCTGGCCCATGATGTATTTATGGTATATACAAGTGGAAATGTTGTGAGAGATTTATAGACGTTTTCCTTAAAAGGGAAGAAATAGACCATTTCGCCCACCCCATCTTCCTTCCTGGAGTGTGAATGTGATGGCTGGAGCTCCTGCAGCTATCATGGAACATGAGATGATTTTGATGATAGTAGACCAGAGGTCTGGGAGCCTGAAGCTCTGACGATATCCTGGAGCCATCAGAGAACAGACCGTGCCTAGACTGCCTTCCCCCAGGCCTCTTGTACACGAGAAAGATACATCCATCTTATTTAAGCCACTATTATTTGGGGATTATCTTTTTTAAATAGCCTAATAGAATAATACTCCACTTCCCACTGTGGAAGAATTGCTCCTTCTCTTTCCTCCTCCTGTAGCTTTACAGTTTAATTATTTAACAGCCTACTTTGCTTGTGTGGGAAGAAGCTCTACTGAACACCTGAGAGAATGAGGGGAAAAAAGATTACTGCAGAAAGAGTTTAATCCTCAGGAGATGTCAAAGATAGCTCTCCCAAGTTTCTAAAAATATGGCAATAAATATAGTATCTACTTCAAGGAAAACTGAATTGATAAACATCACAATAAAAAAGGATTCTAAACAGCATATTTTAATTTGATGTTTCCAATGTTCAAAATAACTTACAACAAACTCAATATTAACAGGCAAATTATGACTGAGAAGGCTGTGGTTCTGCACAGTATTCACAAGTCCTTCTGGTTCTGGTGGACGCTTAGGTGGCATTACAAGGAAGCCAGCATTTTATAATGGACTGACTGGGGTGCCTGGTATATCCCTCCCCTACCTCAGGTTCTTGCTCGAATGTCACCTTCTCAGTAAAGCCTTCCCGAGTCCCAGTATCTAAAATCTCACCTTGCGCATCCCCTTTCACACCACCTCACTGATACTTTCTATCCCCTTCCCTGCTTTAATTTTTTTGTTAGCACCTACCACTGTCTAACATAGTATAAATATGCTCTTATATATATGTTTGCATTTATCTTCTTCGTTGCCTGTCTCCTGCACCAGAATGGAGCTCCATGAGGGCAGGGATTTGTCCCTATTTGTTGTTCTTATAGCTAGAACAGTGCCTGGCCCATCGTATCTGCTCAATAAATATGTGCTTAAAGGAACTGTTAAAACAAACCTGCAGACATTCTCTAAAGTGATTGTCGCCCGACTGTGGCCACTGTGGTAGTGAAGACATCTAGCTTCCTACAGCTCAGAGCGGAGGGAAGGTTCATGTGCAGAGGGCTGGTGGCCACAGTGCTGCTTGCCTCAGGGCCAGCTTCATGGGCTGCATCCAATGTGGCCACACAGGGCTGCACACTCAGGAGCTCCCACGCTTGGGGTCTGATGCTCTATAGCTGTTGTCTGGAATTTCTTAAAAATTTCGTCTTTGAATTTGTGTTTTGTGAGTGAAGTCTGATGGGTCGATGGAGCATGAGCCAGGGAGTCTGAGCCTGGGTTCACCCGTGGTCTCGGACCCATTGCCTTCCCACCTCCCCAAGACGGGTTTTCAGCTGCTGGTTCCCCTGTCACTGCCCAGTGGCCACTGTTCCCTCCTCCGTGGACAGAGTCCTGGGCACAAGCACAGGGAGGATCTAGGCAGGCCGTGCATACCCTATGTACCAAGTCACCAAGCAAGACCTCAGGCTACTATGAAGTTCTGCCTTTACCCCACAAATGTCCCCATACCCGAGGGAACATGATATTAAATAGTAAATTAAAAAACACTGACTGGTGAAGACAGAGATAGAAGGTGAAGAAAGGAGAAAGGTTTTTTCATGTTGCACTGGCTTTGCCTGGAACAGAAACGAAAGGGACCGAGGAATAGACTATGCCAGGATCTGCATCCAATCCTACCTGGCCTTGCTGCAAAAGCAGATTGGGCCTCCTACGTGTCCTTGAGGTGCTACCCTCCCCAGTCCCAACCCCACCGATACTCCACCTGCTGATGCTGAGCACAGGAAACACAGAGTCTCAAAGCCCTTCCTGGACCCAGGCAGGGAGTCAAGGGGCCCCTCCCCCAGCTGTGCCTCAGTTTCACCTTGATGCTCTTTCGAGCCAGGCTGTGTCTAGCTGTAAAAGCAGTGGTGTGCTGGCAAATGGTTAACAGCCAGCTCTCTGGGGATAGGAGCCCTGGTTTGTAGCATTTGCTGAGTGCCCTGGTATAAATATTCCCAACAGGGCTGATTTTTGGGCTGCCAATATTTGATAATCAGTTATCAAAATTCTCAAAAACATAACAATTGGCTCTCATAAAGCTAATGCAAGCAGGCTGCTGCACACTGCTGCTTGGAGGAAAGAAAACTCATTGTGATTTCATCTATAATCTGGGACAATATAAACAGATAATTCACAGAAAAAAACCTGAAAAACCAACAAATGTGAGAAGATGCTCAAACTTACCAGTGATTGGGATAATGCAGATGAAAACAGTGAAGAAATATACCACTTTTTAAAAAGCTGATTGATAAAAATGCTAAATCTCAAGTTTTGGTGACACACGCAACTGGTGGGAATATAAACTTGTGCAGACCCTTTGGAGAGCAATTTGATCGTATCCAATAAAACTAAAAATGTGCATAAGCCCAGCAGCTCCTCTTCTGGGTGTCCAGCTCAGGGAAATTCCCACGTGTGTACGAGGATGCTCACTGCCGTGTTATAATCATAACGAGCTCCCTGTCCCATCACCCAGCTTCGACAGTGACCAACTCGTGGCCAATCTCCTGTCAATTTTGTCCCCATCTGCTTTTCCAATTTCCATATTATTTTGAAGTAAATCACAGACATCATATCATTTCATCCATAAATATTTCCATATCTCTGAAAGTGAAAAAAAAAACAAAGGACAAAAGGCCTGGGGTAGGCTTTTTGTTGGATATGGGAGAGAGAAATCCCAGCAGAGTAATCAGAAAAGGGTAGATAAAAAGGCAAAGGTACTTTTGTGAGAGCTATGGAGACAAAGGACAAAAGGCCTGGGGTAGGCTTTTTGTTGGATATGGGAGAGAGAAATCTCAGCAGAGTAATCAGAAAAGGGTAGATAAAAAGGCAAAGGTACTTTTGTGAGAGCTATGGAGCCTGGTTAGTTTAAGAGTAACATTTCAAGTGCATTCCCTGAGGAAATTGTCACTGTTCCCTCCCAGGCACTGTGAGCTGTAGGGACAGCCTTCTGTTGCTTGGCAGATTTTGAGGTCAAATAGAATCTGTACTAGGTAAGCAGCTTAGTGGATAATAAACAAAGAACTTACATCTGCCTAATACTTACAAACTCCCAATGAAGGGGCTTGACATAGCTCCATAATGTCCCCCGTGAATATTATACCTTATCATCATTATTTGAAAATATGTGCCTGATTAGGTATGCCCAGTACATAAGAATACCAAATATATAAATAACCCACATGACAGTGGCTTTGATTGCTAAAGTCACTCTCAGGTCTAAAATTTTGTTTCAGTGTAATATTTCATACAGAAAAAATGTTATGCTAATAGCAATGGCTTTACAGATTGCTTATCAACTTAATCAAAATAATTACCCTTTCCAAATGGCGGCTTTTGTCTGTGCTTTGTGGAAGGAGCTTTAGAATTTTGTTTTAAGGGCCTGCCTGTGGCTCACTCGAGAGAGTGCGGTGCTGATAATACCAAGGCCATGTGTTCGGATCCCATATAGGGATGGCTGGTTAGCTCACTGGGTGAGTGTGGTGCTGACAACACCAAGTCAAGGGTTAAGATCCCCTTACCAGTCATCTTTTAAAGAAAAAAAAAAGGAATTTTGTTTTAATCTGAAAATAAATAAGTTAGAGAGGTTGAAAAATGGAAAAGGAAAAACATGAGGCACTTTTAAGTTTTAGGAAATGCTATATCAAAACCTTAGTAAATTATATTTGGCTTCTAACTCAGTGCTAGAAAAGTTCCAGAATACAACAAAGAAGTTATCCCCACACAGAACATGGTTTCATAATTCCAACACACTATACATAATTCCCTAAAATTGTTTCCTTACTCATTTTCACTCACCGAAAATCATTACTGACTCGTTAGATTGTAAGCAGCAAATGGCCAGTCGGTGGGGAGAAGAAAGTTGGAAAGTGCAAAAGAACTGTGATTTACTGGAAATTTGTTTTCTGGATTCTGATGAAGACATCCTGAAAGTGCAAGGATCTGCTTCATTTTTCAGTAATAGTAAGTCAGCACCTTGCCCTAAGGCTCGGGCCACTATCTGGCTGAGCCTTCATCTTGAGCAATGGCTAAATTGAAACCAAGTTACCAGAATGGAACATGCTAGATGATTAATGTCAGCCAGTCTGAAAGCAGAAAAGACAGAGCTGTGGCATCTGCATCTGCAGAGCAGGAGGCATTATCCTCAATTGCCCTCTCCTAATTATACCTCTAGCCCTGAAGCGACATGACTTTCCTCTCCATACTGTGCAACTCCTGCCCCACTTTAATAAGCCCCCAAACATTCTCTTTACTGATGAATTTTGTTTGCTTATAAAGACGGCTGTTTCGGGCCAGTCCGGTGGCGCACTGCTACAGTGCGCCACTTGGGAGCCCAGCGGCGCTCCTGCCGAGGGTTCGGATCCCACATACAGACCGGTTCCGCTCACTGGCTGAGCGAGGTGCGGGCGCAGCACTGAGGGTTGCGATCCCGTTGCCGTTCCCGGTCCGGTACGGGCGCGACACTGAGGGTTGCGATCCGTTGCTGGACACGAAAAAAGACAAAAAGGAGAAAAAATAAATAAATAAATAAATAAAGACAGCTGTTTCATTCCAAAATTTTATCCTGACATATAGAGCCAGGATAAAGTCAGATATTTAATGGGAATAAATTCTTGTCATTTATCCTCACCTCTTGGGGGTGGGGAGTGGAGATATTCCCAGTAGGCTGTCCCTCCCTCCACTGCTTTTGCCTGGTGGCAGGACAGTGTGATGGTCGGGAGCTTGGGCTCAGAGGTCACCCACATAACACCAGCTCATGGTATCGGACCAGACATTGCCTCGAGCAACCTCTGTTTACTAACCTGTAAAATGGGAATAATAATACATGTATCTTGTACAGTATTTGTGAAGATTAAGTGAGAGAATGTGTGTCATCCCTACCTTAGTGATGAAGAAGGCTGAATAGGGGACTGAGCCTGGGAAAAGCCACTTCAGTTCTTCCTCAACCCAAACTCCACTTTCAGCTCCTTCTCTGCTCCTGGGCCAACCAGCCACTTCTCTCTAGGCCTCTTTTACTTTAAAAAAAAAAAAAAGGTTAGATGAGATACTGAATAAATTCTCTTCCAGGCATAAAGTCCTATTAAATAATTGACCAAGTGCAAAACAATATGCCAGTTCCTATAGTATGTGAAACTGTGATCAGCTAACAAAGTCCTTCAGGGCTGGCCTGTGGCTCACTCGGGAGAGTGTGGTGCTGATAACACCAAGGCCACGGGTTCAGATCCCATATCGGGATGGCCAGTTTGCTCACTGGGAGAACGTGGTGCTGACAACACCAAGTCAGGGGTAAAAATCCCCTTACCGGTCATCTTTAAAAAAAAAAAAAACTAACAAAGTCCTTCCTTCTATAGATTAAACCTACATGTAGGAAACCCATGTGTAGGGTTCTAAAGTGTATTAACCCAGAAGGGGCTACTGGACTCCTGCTGAACAGGGATTGTGTTTATGAAGCCAGGAGGAATTGTCCTTTCTTCTACCCATTGATAAAGGGTTTTTACAGGAAATTGCTGTGACCTCTGAAAGCCCACTGTTCTCGAATTTGTAAGTGGAATGGACAACTTTCCTCAGATCATAAAGCAGGTAAACCCACCTGTACATTAACCTTTATTCATGTATCACATTTGACTGTTTGCAAAGCATTTTCTCGACCATTATCTCACAACTTAATTAACTAAGCCAGACTCTAGCAATTCCGTAGGCTCCACTTCATCCTTAGTAATCCTTTTCCAGAAACCCCAGCTATTCTGGAGAATGCCAGCAGTTTCCGGTCATCAGAGTTGAAGCACCTCAACTGGGGATCCCATGAAAAGATCATCATGGCAGTTTTGAGAACAAAAATTTTCACCTCCATTGTTGAATCTTGTGGGGGGGTGTGTGTGTGTGTGTGTGTACATAAGAGGCATATTTCATGGAGGTTAAAATGTATATTTTTCACATTTAATGTCTTTGAATTTGGAATGCATCTCACAGTGGGGTCATAGCTTTCTGTCTTAACCTTGTGTACTCTGTTGTATCCCCCCAAAATTCATGTCCCCCCAAAATTCATGTCTACCTGGAGCCTCAGAGTGTGACCCTGTTTGGAAATAGGGTCTTTGTAGATGTAATCAGTTAATGACGAAATCATACAGTGTCCTTATAAGGAGAGGAGAAGGCACACAAAGACACAGAAGAGACACAGGGAAGAAGGCCATGTGACAACGGAGGCAGAGACAGAAGTGACATGTCCATAAGCCAAGGAGCGCCAAGGATTGCCGGCAAATCCCACAAGCTAGGAAGAGGCAAGGAAGGGTACCCCCAGGGCCTCTGGAGGAGGCCTGGCCCTGCCCACACCTTGATTTCTGACTTCTAGCCTCCAGAGCTGTGACAGAATAATTTCCATTCAGTCGTTTAAAGCCCTCCGCTTGTGGTAGTTTGTTACGGCAGCCCTGGGAAATGAATACACCCTACACAGCGTGCAGAGGCGCGTGGGAACACACGCACGCAGATGTGCACATGCAGGTGGGCTGCCTGGCACTTCTTTGTCCCCACTCACAGGGAGGCAGGAACGGAGCTAACGTGTCCCAGCTGCCAGGCACACACTGTGCAGGCTGCGAGAGCATTCCTGCGGGCAGCCCTCCTTACCCATAAGGATCCGACCACAGGGAGACTAAGCCAGGCCTGAACTCAGGTCCCATGGGTTCAGGGGTGGCATCTCCATCAGATTCTGGAACATCCTAGGTAACCATGATGTCAGTTTTGTGTTCAGCCCAAGAGAAATGGTTAGTGTCATAGAGTTTTCTCAAATTCAACTTGAGTGCTCTGAACTTGTCTTTAAAGGATGAACCTTTGCCTGCCTTACCCCGGCCGTCTAAGAGTCAGAGTCCAGGCAACACTAGCAATGGGAGTAAACCATTCTTGCAGCTGAGCTTTATCAGGAGAATCTCAAGAGGCCAAGGCCCCCAGGCCTCTCTTCCCCACGAGGTCCCCAGAGCCCCAGGTTCTCCTGAGCCGTTTCTTCTGCTCAGCTGGGGTACTGCTCTTCGGCCCT
Source organism: Galeopterus variegatus (assembly GCF_000696425.1). Lineage (NCBI taxonomy): Eukaryota > Metazoa > Chordata > Mammalia > Dermoptera > Cynocephalidae > Galeopterus > Galeopterus variegatus. Next base: position 324,511 of record NW_007728093.1, on the reverse strand, counting down.
GCCTGGGGCCTTAGGGTGCAGGGGGTCCTTTTCAAGTAAGGAAGGAAAAAACGGAGGGAAGGTGGCAGAAAGGGAGGGAAGGAAACAGGACAGGAGGAGAAGGAGGAAAGGGAAAAGGAAGGAAGGGCGGGTGTAGCACAGGGCCTGGACCTCACAGATACACCCCAGCATCTGTCACCCCACTCCTCACAGGAAACAGGGCTGCTTTTATGTCACTACAGAGGGGGTCTTTCCCTTTACACCCAGCCCCTTCCATGAGCCTCACACGTGACAAACATACACACAAAACATGCGTATTATGGGGCACAGGGGTGTTTTGGCCACATGGGATCCTGCTCTTAGCACCGATATGGCGTAAGTACTGACTGTAAACATGCACAACCAGGACTGACCTTCGCCAGGCCTTGGGGAGACACTGTTCCACAAGCCCTGGTCTCTGGCCTTGAACAGAAGGTGGCTGTGTCTGGTTATCCTGGAGATTTATGGGTTGTGCTGCTTCCAGCGTTGGAGACAGACACTGCTTCAGAGAGCAGGGAGGATTTGGCCGGGGCGGGGGGGGGGATCTTAGGTAAGAGAAAGACAGATTGATCAGTTTGTCAAATCCTCAAATAGCGTAAATACAACAGACTCTTGCGTAGAGAAGCGTTATTTCCCAGCAGGTCTGGGTGCCTTTTTCTCATCTTCTCCTTACGTTCTTTCAGGGTTGGAAGGTATTCACAGATTAGTGCAATTTTCACAACAGTTGCAAATGGTGGCAGAGGAACACTGTGCAGCAATATTATACAATTCATATTATTTTTTCTTTTATTAATTTTGTTTTTAATTGACACATAATAGTTGTACATATTTATGGGGTAGAGTGTGATGTTTTGATCCAGGTATACATTATGTAATGATCAAAGCAGGGTAATTAGCATATCTCAAACATTTATCATTTATTTGTGAGAACATTCAAAATTCTCTCTAGCTATTTTGAAATATGCAATACATTATTGTTAACTATATTCACCGTACTGTGCAATAGAACACCAGAACTTATTCCTCCTATCTAACTGTAACATAGATATTATTCTTAAATGTGCCTATAAGTAGGTCTAGATGTAATACGTGTGAAGCATAATGCCAGCTATTTCCATTAATCCATGGCTCTAGATACTGCTTTAAGAGATGAAGATCTGCAGTACAAGTGACATCAATTTATATGATATAAAGTAAATATGCCGCAATATTTTCTGCAATAAAAATCATTTGTCACATGTAACCCCATCACAATATTTGATTCCGATATATAAAGTCCGTGGCTCACTTCTAGACCTAAGTATTGCTTGAATAATTTTATTGACAATTCCTATTGCTATTGTGGCAACACAGCAAAGTTTTCCCAAATTAAAATTAGTAAGAAGAGACTATCTAAGAACTACAATGACTAACGAAAAGTTGTCTAACTTAGCATTACTGTCAATAGAACACAAATTACATGAAAATTTTGCCTATAACAACATAAATAATGACTTAACTGAAATAAAGGAAAGAAAAATACAAGGGTACTGTATCAGTCCACTTTTGTTGCTTATAACAAAATACATGGAACTGGTCAATTTATAAAGAAAAATGAAATTTATTGCTTACAGTTTCTGAGGCTGGGAAGTCCAAAGTTGGATTAATAATGGTGGTCAGGGGTGTGGATCTGAGGGCTTTAAAGGAAGAGGAGAGTCTGTCTCTCTTCCTCTGCCCTCTCTGCTTCCACCATCTTGCAATGTGAGACCCCTGGGTCACTGTTGCGGTAGAAGCAGAGAAAGCAGAGAGCACAAGAGACAGACTCTTCTCTTCTTTTAAAGCCTCCAGAACCATGCCCCCGACCACCATTTTTAACCCATTCACTACTGCATGGTCCTACAATCCAATCACCTCTTCAAGGCTCCACCTTTCAATTACCACAATAGGATTTCCCACCCTCTTAACAGCCACCATTGGGGCTGTTTTTAATACATAAAACTTGGGGGACACAATTCAAGTATCAGGGAGTTTTGAGGGGACATAATTCAATCCACTACAGGTACCTCAAAAAGTTCATGGAAATGGGCTGGCCCGGTGGCGCACTGGAGAGTGCGCCGCTTGGGAGCGTGGCGGCGCTCCCGCTGAGGGTTCGGATCCCATGTGGAGACCGGTTCCCGCTCACTGGCTGAGCGCGGTGCGGGCGCAACACCGAGGGCTGCGATCCAGTTACCGGTCAGTAAAAAAGACAAAAAGGAAAAAAAAAAAAGTTCATGGAAAGATTTGAGTTATCTTTTAATTTTGTTTTTCCACAAACATTCTGAAGTACCCTCGTACGTATTGCAACCTTAATATAGAATAATTTATGAGTTATGCATATCTTTACTGCTCTCACAAACACCATCAAGCCATTAACAAAGCACCTAGACATGTACAGTAATAATTAAAATCAAAGTACCAAAGTTGTCTTTGATTTTTCTGCCAACTTTCTGAAAATAAAAGCCAAATACAAATATTTTGTTGTTTTATCATTATGAAGACATATCTGTCTAAGTAAGAGGGTAGAACATATTTTATGTAACAGGGGACTTGATTAATGACTTCTAAACATTCAGGCACATGCCTGTGGGCCTGCGTTCCCTCCCAGGCCCTGGGCTCTGCCAGTGGTGGGGAAGTCCTGTGCTCTGGGCCTCCAGTTTCATTAGACATGTGCATGACACGAGTGGTGGGCACTCCACTTTAAATCACGAGGGTTCTGATGGCAGCTCAGGGAAGGCGCCCTTTGGTGGTGAGTAAGGAGCTAGGAGAGGAGCCCATGCAGCTGGCATGGTGGGTAGAATCCACTCCCTAGCAGGATGCTTTTCTTCTGTTAGTCCCTCTCCTTCCTCTGAGTCTTTGTACAAGTCATTCCCAGGTCCTAGCTACTGGCCTTGGCCATAAGACAGAGAAGGGCCAGGAGTGGGTCAATCGGGCAGCTGGCCACAGCTAAAATGAGCCTCCTGGATAGGTACTTGGGTGGTCCTCTACCAAGGGGGGCCAAAGTGGAGCGAGTAGATGGGGTGAACCCATGTAGTACACACGGGGAGCTGCCCCCAAGTAGATGCCAAGAGGACCCAATGTAACCTCCAAACCCAAGGGGCATGATCCAAGAGTGGACCTGGGTGGACAGGCTCTCCAACAGCTGCTAACAGCTGACCCAGCACTGAGGCCATCTGAATCAGACACTGGATCAGCTTCTAGAGAGTCTGATTGGCTCAGCATAGGTGGGGTGTCTCCTTATTCAATCATCTTTGGCTGGGGGCTGAGATCACCTAATGCAAACATGGTTACTTAGCACCCTCCCTTTACCAGGGCTTTGAGGGCATGCCTAGAGAAAGGGGCATGAGGACATTTGGGTACCCCCAGTGTGTCTATAATGAATGTGTCTATACCCAATGTGTCTCTGACAAATAGATGTCCAGCTGGCTTAGGGGTGAAGAAGCAGGGTGGAAAGTGAGGTACACGGAGCTGCTTTCCTAAGGCTGTGTAATTCTCCCCTGACTCAAGGCAGGCTTAACCCCAACCTAGGGGGCAGTGCACTGAGTATGGCTGATAATGGGGTCAACAGGGTGTGCTGGGGGGAGAAGAGGAATGTAAGATAATGAGCTAAGCAGTGGTGATGTCTCTTTGGAGATTTATGGTCATTGGTCCCAAATCCAGAGGGACTTCTTGGCTGACTTTCTAGCAGCAGCAGAGTTTGTAAATGCAATGAATGACCAAAGACAGAAGAACTTCATCCAGCAGCTTCCAGTTCAGCATCCTTATATCAAAAGAGTTACGTGGCCATTTGGACAGTAGATTGTAACTCAGTCAATAATAGACAGAGTCAAGAAGGTGATGGATTAGGATCTGAAGATGATGCAAACCACCAAATCACATCTCTGATGTTATGGAGCAGCTAAATCTACACACAACCTGAATCCACACTTAACAGGTCACTCTCTCTCTGTGAGAGGCACCATGCAATTGCAGGATTTCAGCATTTACAGGCCATTTCCAGTACCATGGCAACCCAAATTGCACAACACATAACAGCATCTGGAGATTATAACCCTGAGCCTGAGGCCTAAAGAAAAAGAAGTTGTTGTAGCATTTAGATGACAAACTCATCCACTGAAGGAATTAAAATGAAGAATTTATGATACAAAGGCTTAAAGGGGGTACGGGTAAGGGAGGAATTGATAAAGGGCCACAAAAATCAATCACATTGTATAGTGTTGAATATACTAATTATCCTGATTTGAACATCATGTATTACACACAGGTATTGATATTCAATGCTGCACCCTACAGACACACACAATCAACTATGCTCCAGTACTAATAAAAATAGATACAAAGGCTTGATAAATTACTGACTTGAGAATAATTTCCTCTCATGTAATCTAGAAGAAAGAGCAAAAGGAAGCTATTGGTGCCTCTGATCTTCATTTTGTCAAGTGGCAGGGAAGAAATGGCATCATTTTGAGAGAGGGTCATTGCAGACTGGCCAGAAATACAAACTCTGGACAGCTGACTCGGACATTTATCCTGGACTCTTAAGAAAGCAGCTTTTGGGCCGAGCCCGTGGCGCACTCAGGAGAGTGCAGCACTGGGAGTGCAGTAGCGCTCCCGCTGCGGGTTCGGATCCTATATAGGGATGACCGGTGCGCTCACAGCGCTCACTGGCTGAGCGTGGTGTGGCCGGTCCCAAAAAGGACAAAAAAAAAAAAAAAAAGAAAGCAGCTTTCAAAATGTGTAAAGGTGCATGTGTCCAGGGTCTGGAAAATTCTGACGCTACTTCTGATGAGGTTCCCATGAAGAGCAACGGAGCCCAACAATCACGTAGCCGCATGGGGATGAGATGCCACGACAGAAGGAAGGGGAGCAGAGGTCAGGGGGTGACGACAAGGCCCTGGGGGCCTAGGCCTCCTCAGTCTTCGGGCCACCAAAAGGCAGAGCAAAACTGCAGCAGTGACTCTGAGCTCCAAGCTGGAGAATGCTACTCCTCCCAGCTCGTCCCTCCTCCTTGGTCCTAGGTGACACGTGCTTTTCCCCAGCAGCCGCTGCTGCCGCCTTCACGTTCTCTACCATCCACTTGGTGGCCTTGAGCTCGTGTGTCCTGTATCCCTCCAGGCTGTGGCTCTTTGAGGATGTAGCTCCTGCGGTTAACACTATTGCTGGTCCCAGAGGTTACAGAAGGGATTTGCCACACTCTCCCTAAGGCAGCAGGCAGAGAGGAGACACATGCACAGAGGAGACCCAAAGCAGTACTATTACTACTATGATTATGTTTGCCAATATTTCTATGATTGCAAAGGTCGTCCCTGTCGAGTTGGCACATTAATGACTCTCTTCCTGTCCAGGCACTCTTGAAAAAGCCCTGCAGTTTCCCTCTCATCTGCCCAGGGGAGTGTGACACTCTCCACCTGCAACCTTTGGACTTTCATCTGGTTCCTTGAGTTTATACCTGGATTGTCTCTCTCTAGCCTATTCCAGCCGGTGATGTATCAGACTGTTTATCAGGCATTCCGCTGTGACACTTCCCCAGTATCCTGCCTTTCAGGGCCCAGACGAGCAGCCCATCCAACCCCGGCTTCTCAGGGACCACTCACTACACACTCAAGGCCCCCTTCCCAGACCCCAGCTTCTCTAGGAGGAGGAAACCAAGCAAACGTATTAGTCATTTCTTAACAGAAGGCTTGGAAAATAAAGAAAGGAATAAAGAGGAAAATAAAAATTACCTGTAGACCCCAAGCCAAGGGAGATAATCAGATAAAATTTTAAGGAATTTCCAGAAATATATTATTAGAATATATTACTACTGGATTTGGTTATGTGTATATGTATCTATGTATATATTCTGCTCACATTTGTCATTTCCCTATATAATTATATGTGTGCATGCATATATATAAATACATACATGCACACAAACCGAGTCCTTAACACTATTGTAAACAACACTGCAGTGAACATTTTTTTTTTTTTGGCGGCTGGCTGGTACAGGGATTGAACCCTGGATCTTGGTGTTATTAGCACCACGCCTAACCAACTGAGAGGAGCAGGATTGCAATCTGAGGTCTTATCCAACAACCAATTCTTTTTGCGAATTCTGTGATGAATGTTTTCTCCAGACCCAATGCAGAGACAATAGTCATTGCCATTTCAGTAGAACTTGTCTTTAGACGGTGCTATACCCGGGTCTTCCATGCTCATTTCTTTTCATTCATTTACTCAGCAAGCATGAAGTTGTCCCCTGTGTGCCTGGTGCTGGGGGAGGGCCCAGCCCCTGCCCTGGAGGCCCTCAGGGATTAGATCAACCCCATACTGCAGAGAAGGAACAACTGCTCTGAATTTTGAAGGGTAAGGAGGAGGAGCGAGAGGGATTTCGGGCACCTTCTTTATCCCACAGCAAGAGTACCACCCATGTCTTGAAGAGGCTGAACTTGCTGCCATCAGGAACCAGCTGTGCGTTCCTCCCACCGCTGCTTTGCAAACCTCCTCTGCCAACTCCTCCCCTCCCAGATGACATTTCCAGCAGATCCCACACCTTCCCAGTGGCTTCCAGCTGTTGACCAGTCCTCATTTTAGGTAATAAAGAATACAGTCCAATTTAAATCAAAACCACAATTTCGCTGCCAGTTCAAAGCTTCTCTTCTCCCATGGTGAGCCCGAAGAGGGGTCAAGGTCCCTCTTTTCAGTCTTCTGCCTTCCACTCCCTTCCCATGCCACCCTTCCCCAGCTTGCTGACTGCTGCCTGTGGCTCCTCTAGGCTGGGGGCGGGGG
>NW_007728093.1:315311-317070 GCF_000696425.1 Galeopterus variegatus | reverse complement strand
GGGGGGGGGGGGGGGGGGGGGGGGGAGGGACAGTAAAGGAGCAAAATGTGTTTTTACTTAGCTTGTTCTTCTCACTTGGCTGTTGAATGCCTTCTATGCTGGCAGATGTGTAAATGCCGATTCCCTCTTGGGAGGCTAGGCAGTGGGGGGGAGGGGAGTTGGGGACCCACCCACACCTGCAACACTACCCTGACATCACACAGGCCCCTGATGCAGGTGGGACACTGACAGGCTGCCCTCCCCCAGCTCCCAGGCCACTCCTTGGCCCACTCTGACTCACCCAAGAGCTTCTCCAAGTTCATCACTAGTAGCACCGCTAGGGACCTCTGCAATTCTGCAGACATCATCCTAAAGGGTGAACTGGCAGTCTGGCAAGCACCCTGCTCCCTCAGGTGGTCCTGTCAATGCCCCCCTCCCTTGGCTTGAGGACGGAGGGGGTGAGGAGACCCACAGCATCCACAGCCCACCCGTCCAGCAGCCCTCCCCAGCCTGTCCTCACTCTGACTGGGCAGGACAAGCTTGCAGAACCAGCTGGGCTCGCGCTCTCTCGTGCTGCCACTGTGACGTGCCCTATCCCTTTCTCCAGAATGGGGAGACTCTTGTCACTCCCGACCTCTGTTCCTAGACAGAAAAAATTACATAAGCAAATGAGACCACATTTCAATCACCTGCTGAGGACAATTTGGCTGCACTCATCACAGAAAGACTTTTGTTATGTTGAAGTTCGTTTAATAGCTGACACAGAGGGAACCAGCCGGAAGCAGAGACTCCATGTAGGTTTCAGTGACCAGTCCCAGAATTCTCTTCTCAGCATCAAGGGAGTGGAAGGAGCCAAGTGGGCAGGACTGAGTGGGAGACCTGTCCCACAGGTCCAGCGGGAGGTGACCAGGAAGCCTTGCGCCCGGACTCCTGGAGGCAGGAATCTGGGAGGATTGCCAACGGAGGGGCCGGTGGAGATGCCACCAGAGCCGAAGCCTCACTAAATAGTCACGGTTCAGGCCCGGTGCACAGCAGGTGCTCAGTCATTATTGAGTCCTTCATTAACATTGCTATTCAGACGAGAGAAATGTCAGTACCGCAGTTTGCTTCCCAGAAATTTTATGCAATTACTGTAAAGACAAAGCAAGACTTTTTTCCCACACTCTTAAAGTGAATTTTGAAGCAAGAACATGAGAAATTTGATAACAGTGGAAATCATATTTTACATCTTGGGGGGGCACAATTTAAATTTTAAAATTGTACTAGACTTGCCATATAAGAATAAAAAGAGAAAAAAGAAAAGAATAGAAGGAGAATTGGGATATAATTTTTTTAGTTCTTTATTAAGCAAGTAAAAGATATTTAAAGGACTTCTGGGTTGAAATGGTGGATTGAACATGTGTATCTAACTTCACTTCCTCCTGAAATCTCACTAACACTACAAGAAAGGGATTAAAAATAAACAAAATTATAAACCAATACAGAGTGAACAGGAGAGGAAAACAGCAACGTTTTAAACTGGAAAGCCAATGAGCTGATGCTAACTGGTTTAGGAGGCCGAAGAAAGGTGATTCTTGCACCAGCACTGAAGGAGCTGCCAGCCAACTTTGTGTTCGCTGTGGACCCTTGAAAGGGCTCAGGAGCCAGCAATCCCACGGACTCCTTGCCCTGGAGGTGGAAGAGAATGTGCTAAAATCAGGGGACTGGGTGGAACCTATTGGTAGTCTATCGGATTCGTGGATGTCCTGCTTGTCTATGTGTCTGGGTGACAGACCTACCC
>NW_007728093.1:311008-314418 GCF_000696425.1 Galeopterus variegatus | reverse complement strand
TGTGTGTGTGTGTGTGTGTGTGTGTTCCTTTTCTTTCTTTTTTGTTTAAACCAATGTTAGCTTTGTATATAGACCATAGCAAATCTTGACTCTTCACTGTACCCTCATTACTTGGGGATCATTCTCAGTGTCAGTACTTAAGGTCCTACCTCATTATAACCATCGCATGGTGTTCCCTTATGGGATATACCATAATAATTAACCAGTCTCCTAATGGCAGACATTTATGCAACTTCCAGTCTTTTGATATGACAAGCAATGTTGCTAAAACCATCCCTGCCCATTCATTATTTCCCATATGAGAGTGTATCTCTAGGAAAAAAATCCCAAAAGTTTAATTGCTGAGTCTAAGGATATATGCACTTTAATTTGAGTTGGTATTGCCAAATTCCTCCCCACAGAGGTGGTGTAATCTACAATCCCACTGTGATGAGTGCCATTTCCTTTATTCCCACTAATACACTGTATCATTTAGCTTTTTTATTTTTGTGAGTGTAATTGGTGAAAAACACTGTATCTCATTGTATCTTTTTTTTTTTTTTTTGACCGGTAAGGGGATCGCAACCCTCTGCTCGGTGTGGTCTGCACCACGCTCAGCCAGTGAGCGCACCGGCCATCCCTATATAGGATCCGAACCCACGGTGGGAGCGCTCCCAGCACCGCACTCTCCTGAGTAAGCCACGGGGCCGGCCCATCTCATTGTATCTTAATTTTCATTTCTCAAATTATAAGTGAGCTTGAAATTTTAAAAAGGTGTTTTTGTGTTCAATATTTGGGAACAACATGAGCAACAAAATAAATAGGATTGGATAATAACCCAAAGAGTGAAATAAATATCCACGAAGGCATATTGCTATAACAGAATAAATAAATAAATGGGGGAGACGGCAACTTTTTCTTACAAAAGAATTTCAACTAATAAATGTAGAAAAAATAGGAGAGTGGTAATACAAGATCACGGTTAAAACATCACAGTAATAATTGTTGCAGGCGAAATTCACTGACGGATGCTAAAATTAGTGGGTAAAAGTTTAAGCAGAGACAGACTCTTTGCGTAGTCTCAAAAGTATCTCATCCAAAATATTTAATAATTTCTAAGGGAAAAAATAGTAACTTTACAGTGGAGAAACCCAGCAGATACCACTTTCCCTGAGCAACCAAGGTTAAGACCACCAGCATGACAACCTGGTGGTGACACACTGAGGGGCACCTCACCCCGGTGCCCGCCTTCCCTGCAATGCACGGCCTCAATCTAGTCACTAGAAAATACCAGACCAACCCAAATGGAGGCACATTCTACAAAAAAATTCATCAGTACTCTTCAAAGGTGTCAAGGGCATGAAAGACAAGCGAAGACTGAGGAGCTGTCACTGCTGGGAAGAGACGAAGATGACAACTGAATGCAGTGAGAGTCCTGAATTGGACCCTGGACCAGAAAAAGGATGTTGGTGGAAAACCTGGTGAAATATGAATAACTTCTGTGAATTAGTTAATAGCTTAATGTCTCAGCACTGATAATTGTACTGCAGTTAAGTAAGACGTTAGTGTTAGTGGCAGCGAGTGAAGCGCATATGGGACCTCTCTGCATGGCCTTTGCAACTCTGCTGTAAGTCTGCAATTATCTCAAAATTTAAAAGTGGGGTTTTTAAAAAGTATCTGTATTCCCCTTTCTGTGAACTATCTGCTTATGTACACTCATTTTTAATTTTTCGGCCGTTTATATAAGATCTCAGGAAGTTCTTTTACATATTACAGAACATGATTTTCATTTGCCTTTTTGTTTCTGATAACTTTAAAGGCCAAAAAATTTTTTTCACTTTTACTTAGACAAATTGATTAGCTTTTCTTTTATGGTTTCTAGAAAGCTCTTTCCCCACTTGAAACATTTTCTCCTAATATTTTTATGGTTTCATTTTTTTATATTTAAGCCTTTTCTCCTCCTGGAATTTATTCTGGGATTCTTTTTTCCCAAATGGTTGCCTAGTTTTTTCAATATTTTAACTCAATTATTCGCCTTTTTTCTCACTGATTTGAAATGCCAAACTATTATGTACATAACCATTCTATATACATTTTTTTTAGACAAAGTGTCTCTAAGATTTCTACAAGTGAACATTCAGGAATAGCCAGGAAAATTCAGAGAAGAAAGTGTAATGAGGATGGAACCAACCCAGCCAAGTATTAGAATGTATTATAAAGCTAAAAGTAATTTTAGTATTTGTTTCCTAGACAGTAAGCTCACTGGCTGCAAGAACTGATTCATCTCTGTGCATAGCATAGTCCTGACTACAGTGGGGAATCAGTAAGTGTTTGTTGAATGACTAACAGAAGAGTGAGCAGATTGGGAGAGGGGAAGGAAACTATGTTTTTGAGAGCCTGCTCTGTCTCAGGGGCTTTACGTTTGTTTTCTCCTTTTATTTTCGATTTTTTTTTTTTACCCCCAGTTTACTCCTGAGCAAACAGGCTCAGAAGGGTGAGGCCAGATGCATAGATGGTGGTGAGGGGTGGAGCTGAGATTCAGCCTCCACTGACTGCCCACTGAGCCGCAGAGCCTCAGACAGGCGTCACCTGCAGCTTGCCAGTCGAAGCGGCTCCCTCCAGTCTGTCCACCTGGCCCAGATGGTACAAAACCAGCTCGTGGTTGGGGCCAGGGCCTCACCTCCAACAGTCACTGCCGGTCCTGCGGTGGATGTTGACTCAGGCCAAGTCCCAGTTCTGCTGACAGGGACTGGGCCCCGGACCAGGATCTGTGGAGTCTTCTGGAATCCTGAGGTCCCAGTTTTCCAGAGGAAGAGCTGCCACACCCCAGGGGAGGGACCAGGAATGTACAGGGCTGGCGGAGGAGCCTGTTGAGTCAGTGCTGGGAGTCACAAGGGCAGCTGTGTCTCAGATGGGCGTGGACTAGGGGTTGGGCAGGCAGGGTTCCAACCCGAGCCTATCTGCTATGCACCTTGGACAAACCCTTAACTTCTGAGCCTCACCAAATGCGTAGACTTTATAGTACAATTCAATGAATTGTGAGTATAACCAAAACTCAAATCAAGATATAGAACATTAGGGGGCCGGCCCATGGCTCACTTGGGAGAGTGTGGTGCTGATAACAACAAGGCCATGGGTTCAGATCCCTATATAGGGATGGCCGGTATAAAGCTAGGGCTTACAGACCTCTTGAGTCTGTTGCACAGATTGGGTTACAAACCCTCCACACACAGGTCTGTGAGCTAGGTAATATAAAAAAAAAAGGGTCCTGGGAGCCATGGGTATAGAAAACTGAATGGGTTTTATTCAGATCTAGGAACAGCTATCTTACTGGCTTCTCTGAGAGTTCTAAGAAGGGCTGCAGATCAGAGCTGTTAGTCTTTTATACCTAAGTCCACAACCCAGGACACCTGGGTGCCCATACACAATTA
>NW_007728093.1:307341-310429 GCF_000696425.1 Galeopterus variegatus | reverse complement strand
GATATAGAACATTCCATAACACCAGTGAATTCTCTGTGTCCTGTCCCTCAGCCCCTTAGGCACTCACCATATATCACCAGGGATTAGTTTTGCCTTCTTGGGCTTCCTACAAACGGAAGCATACAGTACGTACTCTTTCATGTGTGGCTTCTATCAGTGGAATGATTTTTGAGATTTGCCTGTAACATTGCATGTATCAGGACTTCATCCCTTTTAACTCATGCCCACTACTGTGTGGACACACCACCAGTTCTTCACCCCGTCACCTGTGTTGGGACAGCTGGGTTGTTTCCAGTTGGTGCTGATTATGATAAAGGTGCTAAGAGCATTTTGAATAGTTTTTGTGGACATGTATTTCCACTTCTCTTGGGTAAATACTTAAGTGATGGCCACAGAAGCACAACAGTTGTGTCTCCTTCAAGAGAACCTGCTGCTGGGGGCACAGGTGGCCGACACCCCAGCACTGCCCCTTTGGATCCACTCCCCCAGCTGCTCCCAGCCCATGACTGAGGACAGCTGGGGCCTCATGATGGCCCAGTCCCGTAGGACACAGGACTCTCCACTGGGCACTTGGGCTCAGGGCCTCCCCATCAGCCTGGACGAGACTTTTGAGAGCCGCACAGAGACCTAAGGCTCTTCCTCCCCAACCCTCTTTCCTGCCCCGCCTGGCACAGGGGTGAGACCTGCAGTCATCTGAGGTCTCTCCCGTCTCCTACTGCCTCCCCCTTATCCTTCATGGGCATTTCCTTTAATAACTCTCTAGCTTGTCTAACCTTATCCTGGCATCGCTTTCTGGAAGACCCACACTAACACCACCTAGGGTGGTGGAATTGCAGGGTCCTACATGATCCACATTCTGGCCAGGACAAGCCAGGAAGGCCATCGTGGGAAGCACCTAGCGTGAACAGGTCCTTTCCCTGGCAGGCTCAGCTGGGAGTCTCATCCAGTTGGGCAGGCAGTGGCTCTGCAAGGCTGCTTTGCGGGCTAGCAAGAGAAGAGATCCTTCACCTCCCACCCAGGCAATGCTGTGGCCAGGAAGGGGCAGGACACCCCTGATGCATGGGCAGCCACCAGGTTCTCCTCGCCCTCAGATCAGCAACTGCAGAGCAGGGAGAGACCTTAGAGGACTCTCTGGAACATGGGGAAACTGAGGCCAGGGTGGTGGGCTGTGACTGAGGTCATCAGGCACAGGGGCTCCTGCAGTGCCTCAGTGGTCTCAGGCCCAGGCTTTGGCTGACATGGGGACAGAAATAATACCCCCAGTGGCACTGCCTGCCTCAGCATAAGGTATCCCCGCAGGTGTGTGGGCTCTGGTGGCTGCATTCAGCTCCATGCTGCGACCATGCACGCTGTGCAGTGCCCTACCCTCACTTGCCGCCTGTGGCTTTGAAGGCTCAGGTGAGCTGGTTCCCAAACAGGCAGGTGACAGCATGGGTGGTGATTAGCTGATTCTGCTGGGCTGGCTCAGGGGTTCTCTAAGCTGCCATCAGGGGAGTGACATGAAGAAGGAGGGGCTTCCAGGGATAGTTAGGGTCAGAGGCACTTACTCTTGAGAGTGAAGTGACCACAGGGCCATGGCAGGCAGGAGGGTGAGGTCTGGGGGTTTTATCAGGAGAAAACAAGACCTGAGAGAGAGAATAGAAAAATGGGAAGGAGGAACGGAAAAACTGAATGACCACAGGGCCATGGCAGGCAGGAGGGTGAGGTCTGGGGGCTTTAGCAGGAGAAAACAAGACCTGAGAGAGAGAATAGAAAAATGGGAAGGAGGAACGGAAAAACTGACAAATCACTTTGCTCCTTAGAGGTTAGAAAATGCTTTCCCACACACTGGCTTTTTGATCCCACAATGACCCCATGAAGAAGGGAGGTAATTATCCCCATTTAACAGGTGAGAACACTGGGGCTGTGAGAGGGAGGGCTGACAACCTGCAAGGATCACACACAGCTCTGGCCTCAGGCCTGCAGACGCCAGCCTCGGGCCCGTCTGGTTTCTACCAGGCCTCTGCCACCCCCGCCCCGCTCCCACTGAGAAGCTGGCATCAGCTCACCACTGTGGGCTCATGGGGAGCCCCCAGACCTATCTATCCATGACTATTGGCCAGGCTCCAAAATCCTCATGCTCTGGGCCAGGCCCAGCTTCATGGAGTCCTAAACGCCATGGCTGCTGGGGTGTCTTTGAGAGCACAGCAGTTTGCTCCTTGTGTCCTCCAGCCTGCTGTGGGTGACCATGGTGTCTGAGGCAGTGGCCCAACACCTCACAGCCATTTGTTGAATCATTCATCCTAAGTCCCCACTATGCCCCAGGTATTTTGCTGGGCCTTAGGAACCCATGGTGACCAAGACCCAGGTCCTGCTGAACAAGAAGTCACAGTCTGTGTTCACAGGCAGTGAGAGGGGCTACTGTTATGACCTCTGAAGGGGTTGACACCCACAGATAGCTCAGAGACTCAGGGGACTGGCTCAGGGGGAAGGAAGCCCCCATGCCTTTCCCCACCGGAGCAGACAGCTTCTACACCCAGCTCCCTCTGAGCTCAGGACCTCAGTGGCCCTGCTGCGCTAGGGGGCAGGGCCACTGTGTATTAAGGGTCAGAGCTCAGGTCTCCCCTCTATCCCACCCGTACCCTCCGTCCTCCGTGGCCCACCTCCTCACCTCCCCACCTCCTCACCTGTGCGATGAACCATGTCTCCCTGAGTGCTGTTACCTCCACCTCTGCGGTCAAGTGGGAAGGCAGGGCTGCTCCGTGGGCCTGGTTTTCTTGGATTCGGGGAGGCTCACACCAACCCAGCTGCTGGGGCCCTACCTTACTGGGTTAGTGGAAAGGTGCCCAGCAACTGACAGAGTGGCACTTCATTTTCTATTTGGGTTGTGTTCCTTGCTTATCTCGCTCCCATGGTTGGGATTCCCCAAGAGAGAAGGAAGAGAAGGTGCTAAGATGACCAGAAGCCACCCTGAACCCCCCGCTGCACAGAGCCCATGAAGAAGCAATATAAATCGGAAGCACAAGTGGTCACCAGATGCGAGGGTCACAGAGAAAGTACCAGTTACCCTACTAAAGCAGCAAAGAAATATTTTAATTACAAAACCCAG
>NW_007728093.1:305071-306990 GCF_000696425.1 Galeopterus variegatus | reverse complement strand
TGTATTAAGGGTCAGAGCTCAGGTCTCCCCTCTATCCCACCCGTACCCTCCGTCCTCCGTGGCCCACCTCCTCACCTGTGCGGTGAACCATGTCTCCCTGAGTGCTGTTACCTCCACCTCTGCGGTCAAGTGGGAAGGCAGAGCTGCTCCGTGGGCCTGGTTTTCTTGGATTCGGGGAGGCTCACACCAACCCAGATGCTGGGGCCCTACCTTACTGGGTTAGTGGAAAGGTGCCCAGCAACTGACAGAGTGGCACTTCATTTTCTATTTGGGTTGTGTTCCTTGCTTATCTAGCTCCCATGGTTGGGATTCCCCAAGAGAGAAGGAAGAGAAGGTGCTAAGATGACCAAAAGCCACGCTGAACCCCCCGCTGCACAGAGCCCATGAAGAAGCAATATAAATCGGAAGCACAAGTGGTCACCAGATGCGAGGGTCTCAGAGAAAGTACCAGTTACCCTACTAAAGCAGCAAAGAAATATTTTAATTACAAAACCCAGTGCCAGTGTCCAGGTCAAGGCAGTGGGCTGAGCTCAGCCTTCTGGACTTTTCAAAAATTCACTCAAGGGCCGGCCCGGTGGCACACTGCTACAGTGCGCCGCTTAGGAGCGTGGCAGCGCTCCCGCCGAGGGTTCGGATCCCACATACAGACTGGCCGCTCACTGGCTGAGCGAGGTGCGGGCGCAACACCGAGGGTTGCAATCCCGTTGCTGGTCACGAAAAAAACAAAAAGGAAAAAAAAAATTCACTCAAATGGCTTGAGGTTATATAAGCAGGAAGACACCCGTGACACAAAAAGGCAGTGGAGACCCTCAGGGGCTGCAGTTATTCCTGGGTTTCTGGAAGCTGGGAAGCAGTAGCAGGGCACTGATGGCTCAGGGGAGCCCAGGAAGTCGCAGCCCAGAATAGAGGGGGATGAAGAATGCTCTGGTGTCCCTCTGCCTGGGGCAAGCCTCCTCAGCTCCATGTGGCTCCTTGCACTCAGCTCAGATGTCACCACCCAAGGACTTCTAGGCCTGCCCTGTTTTACCAGCCTCCCCTCCCCACCCCAGCCTTGTTCTTCCTTGTGGCATTTGTCACTGCCTGGCAGCATTTGTCACTCTTTGTTGTCCCCACTAGAGTGGAAGCTCCTTGAGAACAAGGGCTGTGTCTGGCTTGTCCTCTGGGTGCCCAAGCAGCAAGTGCTGTGATAAGTTCCCATGCGCCCCCACTACCCAACAAAAGACGTCCACGTCCTAATCCTTGGAACCTGTGAATATGTCGCCATAAAAGGCAGAAGCACTTTGCAGATATGATTGAGGATCTTGAGATGGGAAGAGGATCCTGAGTCATCCAGGGGGACCCAAGGAAATCACAAGGATCCTTATAAGTGAGAGAGGGAAGAGGAGGGTCAGAGTCAAAGGTGTGCCAGTGGGAAAGCAGAGGTCCCAGTGACATGGGGCCCTGAGCTGGGAAAAGCAGGCAGCCTCTAGAAACTGACAAGGCCGGGGAACAGACTGTCCCCAGAACCCCTGAAAGAACCATTCCTGCCGACACCTTTATTCTAGTCCAGTGAAGCTCATTTCAGAATTCTCTTCTGGGTAGGCTGGTTAGCTCAATCGGTTAGAGGGCAGCCTTAAGACGTCAAGGTCACGGGCCAGATCCTTCACCAGCCAGTCACCAAAAAAAAACAAGAGAAAAGAAAGAATTCCGTCCTTCAGAAGTGTGAGGCTTATGTTTGATGGAGTTTGGGTGTGTTGTCCCCTCCAAAACTCATGTGGAAATCTGATCCCCAATGTGGCAGTGTTGGAAAGTGATTGAGTCATGGGGGCGGATCCCTCATGAATGGATTAATACTCTCCCTGGGGCGGGGGGATTAATAAGTGAGCTCTCACTCTATTAGTTCCCACGAGAGCTTGTTGCTTAAAAAGACCCTGGCACCT
>NW_007728093.1:294205-304604 GCF_000696425.1 Galeopterus variegatus | reverse complement strand
TCCCAGAATCGTAAGCCAAATAAACCTCTCTTCTTTATAAATCACCCAGTCTCAGGTACCCTGTTATAGCAACACAAAACGGACTAATACAATGTTGTTTTAAGCCACTACTTAGTAATTTGTTGCAGCAGCAATAGGAAACTCACACGGTGCGCAATAAGTATTCGCTAATGAATGAGTATCTGGGTCCATTAAGCGGGAACCCCCATCACCACCCAGACACTTCTGCCCTCTTGGGGAGGACAGGGAAAGAAGCTTCTGTCTGTCACTGTCCCTGAGGGAGGAGGAGTCATTATGTGGGGTGGCAAGGTGAGGGTCTGGCACAGGAAGGGAAGGGGGTGGGGAGGAAAGGGATGAGGAATCTAAAAAGAGGTGGGTGGAGAAGATGGGACATCCCCTGGCTAAGGAACCTGGGCTGAAAATTGGTCCCCCCTGGTGGCCAGCACCTGCTGCAGCAGGTCACCAGCCAAAGGCCCCAGCCCCACCCCAGACTAGCCCCTCTGGCCCTGCAGGCCAAGCCTGTGGCGTCTGGACACTCCAACTGGGTGAAAATTAAAAAGGCTGCCTTGTAATAACAAAAAAATCTGTTCTGACCAGCTCAGCTAAATTACAGTGCCTTGGGAGATTTGAGGTAAGCCAGCAGTCATGTTCACCTGTCCTGAAAAATGTTATTAGGCCATTTTACTTAGAAGCAGCTGTCATGGCGCCAGAAAGCCATAAAGATTAGGAGGACAGTCCTCTTACCTCTCCCATTTGATTCTTCCCCCTTCTTGTGATTACAAAATGCTAAGCTCTGCTGGCCCTTTCCGAAACACATTTTTAGGGCTACATGATCTGTGTGTCTCCCTGGTAGCAATTGTCATATTGGGTCAATAAATCCTAGTTTCTTTTTAGGTCAACACTTGGGTCTGGCCATCACATAGCTCACCCAGCCGAAGCCAGGATTTTGAGTCCCACCTGGCTCTCGCATTAGTTCTCACCTGAGTCAGAGCCCGGAGATAAGAGAGGGAGCAAGAAGGCTGTCCAGGGCCCCCAGGAATGAAGGGTCTCACCATACCCCTAACTGCAACTCTAACCCACAGGAGGTGGGCAGTCCAGGCAATGGCTCCCTGTAGGGCTGGTCTAGGGCAGGAGGAGGGGAGCTGAGCACCACCTCCCTCCCTGCAGACAGGACTGTGTTTGGACAGAAACTTTCACTGCCTTGGAACAAAGGAATGAGTAGTGGTAGAATCATGGGCAGATAGGAAGGGGGCTCTCTTAGGTGGGGGGCCTTGCATCCTCGCCAAGTCCTGCCACCCAATACCCTCCTCGGACAACCTCTGCAGACAGACAGAGGGAAGCTGGCCAGAGCAGCGAGCAGGTACTCACCCTGCCACAATCTCCCCACCGCCCACCCTGGCTTTCAGCCCTGTGCAGATAGTTCAGGAAAGATGCAAAACCCCATGGGCTAGGGAATGTGGATTCATGGGGCATAGAGACTCTCGGACTCAGCAAGTTTTTTTACTATCTAATGGAAACCAGAAATCCTCACCCAGAGCTGGCTTCATGGGTATGCAACCCAAGTGGCCACACTGGGCCACCACTCAAAAGGGGGCCCCACAATGGGGTCTCAATGCTCTGTTTCCATCATCTTAAATTTCATAATCTTTGAGTTTGTGTTTTGTTAGTGAAGTCTGATGTGCCCTGGAGCATTCATGGGGGCTGGGGCTGCAGCGCATGCACGGTCCCACTTGCCATCATCTCTCCACCTCCCCAGGATGAACTCTAAGCCACTTGCACCCCAACCCCCACCCCACAGCTACTGCTGCCACCCTCCTCCCCGCCCCCACCCCCGCCAGCCTTGCCTGGGCCAGGGCCTTGGGAGGATCCAGGTTGCTTGTCCTGTGCACCAAGGCTCGCCAAGGCTTGCCAGGTGCCTGTGAGGGTCCACACTTGTCCCCGAATATTCCTGGGCTTGAAGGCGCACAATATTAAATAGCAAAAAGCACCTTGGCAGGTAGAGAGAGAGGAAGGACAGGAGCAAGGGGAAAGCCAAGAGGGGCTTTCTACTCAAAAGGAGACTCATTTTTCTTTTCTTTTTTTACATATCATAAATATTTACCATTTTAACAATTTTTTTTTTTGACCGGTAAGGGGATCGCAACCCTTGACTTGGTGTGGTCCGCACCACGCTCAGCCAGTGAGCAAACCGGCCATCCCTATATGGGATCCGAACCCGCAGCCTCAGCGCTACCAGCACCGCACTCTCCCGAGTGAGCCACGGGGCCGCCCCCCCACATTTTAACAATTTTTAAGCCCACAGTTTATCGGCATTAAGCACATTCACATTGTTGCACTGCTATCACCACCTTCCATCTCCAGAGCTTTTTCATCTTGCAAAACTGAAACTCTACCTCCATTAAACACTAACTCCTCATTCCCCCTCCTCCCAGCCCCTGGCCACCACTGTTGCACTTTGTCTCTACGAATTTGACTTCTCAAGGGACCTCACATAAGTGGAATCATACAGTTTTGTCCTTTCGTGACTGGCTTATTTAACATAGCATAATGTCCTCAAGGCTCACCCATGCTGTAGCATGTGTCAAAATCTCATTCCTTTTTTTTTTTTTTCCCTTTTTGTCTTTATTCGTGACCGGTAACGGCTTTTTGTCTTTATTCGTGACCGGTAACGGGATCACAACCCTCGGTGTCGCGCCTGCACCGTGCTCAACCAGTGAGCCTGTACCGTGCTCAACCAGTGAGCGGACCGGTCTCTATATGGGATCCAAACCCTCGGCGGGAGCGCCACCGCACTCCCAAGCCCCGCACTCTACCGAGTGCGCCACCGGGCCGGCCCAGAATCTCATTCCTTTTTAAGGCTAGATAATGTCCCAATGTATGTATGTACCGCATTTTGTTTATCGCTCATCCACTGATGGACACGTGGTTGCTTCCACCTTTTGGCTTTTGTGAATACTGCTGCTATGAACACAGTGTGCAAATATCTGTCCGAGCTGCTGCTTTCAATTATTTTGGGTGTCTAACCAGAAGTGGAATTGTTGGATCACATGGTAATTCCACGTTCAAGTTTTTGAAGAACCACCACACTGTTTTCCACAGTGGCTGCACCATTTTGCATTTGCAGACTTGCTTTTCTGAAGATTTCCCCTGGCTGACACTCACTTTTCCTCCTCATCCCCTTTCTCCCAGGGACAGCTTAGTCCCTCAGCCTCTGGGGTGAGAGGGGTGGGGTAGTTAATCACCACTTCTGGGGACCCTCGAGTCCAGTTTCCTCCAGCTCTGAGTATTTGACACCCAACATGCCCATCATGTGGAAGCCGGGCTCGACTGTGTGGCGTCAGCAGCCTGCCCGAGGTGCTCAGCATAATGCCAGCTGCAACCTACTCAGGAAGGATGGAGGCGCATGATAACCACAACCTTCCCAGGTGGAATTTCCTCTCTGCCTTGGTGACCTTGGGCACAGAGCAGAAACGTTTCATTTTGAAGGCGAAGTCTTCACATGGTCAACATCTTCCCGATGGAGGGGGCTGATGTCCCAGGTCTGAGAATCATGGTGGACATGAAACATCGACTACCAACTCCAGCCACATTAACTGGGGATCCGCAACTAATGAAGAAGTTAACACGACTAGGTTTCCGTTGCTGACTCACCAGATTAACAGTGGTCACGTGGTTACATGCTATGACTCTCTGACACCAAGGACCCTGATGCCTGGAATAGAAGACTTAAAGGAAATGTGTGAGCATGTTAACAGTGATTATGTTTTGGGAGGAATCTGTGAGTCATTTTTTCCCCTGCTTTTTAAATTTTTCACAATTTAATGTAAATACATTACTTGTATGATGAAAAAATTTAAAGCAATACTATCTCATCTGTATGACATTAGAAATACAGGATTTTCTGCCTTTTATCTTTATTTTCTACCCTTGTTTTGTTGCTGGAGTTATTACCCAATTAGTCATAGCACGTTTGCTTTATGTGCCAGTTTTCTTAGGGAAACGTCTCTAAGTTTCTTAGCTTTTATTTAGTAATTTTTAAAAGCTTCACTTATCAAAATAACACATGTTGGGCCGGCCCGGTGGCGCACTGGAGAGTGCGCTGCTTGGGAGCGTGGCGGCGCTCCCGCCGAGGGTTCGGATCCCATGTGGAGACCGGTTCCCGCTCACTGGCTGAGCGTGGTGTGGGCGCAACACCGAGGGTTGCGATCCCATTGCCGGTCCCCGGTACGGGTGCGACACCGAGGGTTGCGATCCCGTTACTGGTCAGTAAAAAATAAAAGACCAAAAAAAAGGAAAAATAAATAAATAACACATGTTGATTATAAAAAATAACATAGAAACATACCAAGAAGAACACGGAAATTAACCAAAATTCTGTACTGAGACATAGCCTCAATGATCATTTTGGTGAGTATCCTTGGGTTGTACAAACCCAGTTTATTTATAAATTGATTTTATCATATTTTAAAATTAATTACTTTTTTGAATTGGTTATATATTCACAATATTCAAAATCAAACTTCGAAATGTGTGAAAAGACAGGCAGTGAAAAGTGTGTCTTCTTTTCCCTCCTGCTCCCTGCCGCCCAATATTCCCACTGACCTGCACTTCCTTCCAGAGAAGTGTATGAATAGTAGAACTTATAAGATTTTTCTTTTTTCTACATAAATAGTAAACACACCTTTCGCACCATGCTTTTTTTTGCGCTGCACAATATATCTTGTTAAATACCAGTAAATATTAAATATGCCTGGTTCTTTAGAAAGGCAAGACGATATTGCATGAGATGATGATACAATAGTTTCTTTAATGCATCCTGACTGAAGGACATTTTGCAGAAATAGATTCACTCACATCACGGGAGCACACACCACTGCAGAAGGGTAACTTCCCAGCAATATGCCATGGAGTCCTTGCCTGACCTAATGAGAGTATTTTCCTGTCCACTTCCTGCCCTGCTGCTCCATCAAGCCCAGCCTTGTACATTTCAGTGATATGCAATCTCATACAGGACCTTTGAGACCTGCTTTTCAAGTTAGCACTGCGTTTGAGAAATAAGTTGGCAAGAAAAAAAAGTTCATCACTTGTGCACATAAAAGATTTTCCTTTCTCCATGTCCTGCCTGACTTTTGTCTATTAAAACCCACAGGAAATAAAATGACCTTGGAAATAGCCCTGGGGCTGAGATTACCTGGGTGGTCAAGGCCCTTACAACAAATCCAGCAAGCAGCTTCTCGGGGGATGGTACCAATACATACCCATATTTTGCAAGTTCATGACAATTTAGATGAGGGGGAAAAAAAAACAGTAGGGGCTGGGCATGTCTAAAATTGTTCAAACATCTAGCATATCAGTAACAATCTTTTTTGGAATGTTTGGTTCCTCTTGTTCAAAAAACCAATCACTGGCACGTGATATTGTGGTTTTGCCTTTTGTTTTTGTTTTCTTTTAAGCTCAGCCTCTTTAAGGTCTGTTGCCTTAGCTATATATTTCTTCCTTGAGAATACTTGTATCCACACACATTTGTATTTTAGGGTCACTCCTGTGACTGGATTGATTTTGCCTTGGAAAGATTTTTTTTTTTTTTTAAAGATGCCCAGCAAGGGGATCTTAACCCTTGACTTAGTGTTGTCAGCACCACACTCTCCCAAGTGAGTCACGGGCCAGCACATGGCTTGGAAAGATTAAACAAACATCAAAGATTCCTTGGACTTTCTGAAGCTGATAGAAGATCCGAAGGGGCTTTGGCTACCACACAAAGTCTCCTGTGTGAGAAGAACCCTGCCCAGCCCACCAGAAGGACCAAGGGAAGGAACATAGCTGAGCGACAACTGCTTGGCCCAGACATAGGGGAGGGCAGCCACGTGTCCAGGTCTGCTGGCACACTCCATGTGCCCAAACTCCTGCCTCCCCGTTTCCCATCCACACAGCAGGCATTTTCCAAAGCCCTCTCTTCCAGAGTCACAGGGAAAAGGAGGACACACAGGTGACTGACCCATTTTAGAAGGAATGGGATGTTCAGAGTACTTATGATTGTTGGCCACAATGTCAGCGACTGAACCCAGTCCCCACACACCTTTCAGGAAGTCAGTAAAACATCCTTATCAGGGGACACATGGGCACAGGGAAGGGAGATCGTGTTCCTGCTGGGTTCACATCACCCCTCTGGGTGGCCCCTTGACTTTGACCAAATGGTGGAGTAGCTAAGACCACAGGCTTTGGGGACAAGCTGCTTGAGTTCCATCCTGACTTCACCACTTAGAAGTCCGAGCACCTAAATGTGTGCAAGTTACTTAATCCCTTGGTTTCCTTAGCTGTAGATGAGAATCAGTAACAGTAGTTACCTCCTAGGCTGCACTGAGGGTTAGATAAGATTCCCGTGTGAGGAAGCATGTGCCTGACCCTTCATCAGGGCTTGACGAATGTTAGCTACAGTCATTATCCAGAGCATACCACCCAGGGACTAACCAGATCTGTCATAATTACAAGATGCTAGGGATAGAGGAAAACAAAAAATGTCAGGTCAGATGTGCTGTGTGGATCAAGGGCTTAGCTCCTTCCTGCCAGATATGCAGAGCATCAGAGCTAGAGGCCTAGGCAGTGGCTGGCCAGGAGTCCCCACACTTGGCTGTGCTTTGGAAGCAACTAAACAACTTAAAAGGCCAGAAGACCAAAAAGCCCTTCAGGTGATCTTACGGGTGGCCAGTGGATGACCCAGCCACTCAATTCCCTCCCTGGACAGGCTCAGGGAGAAGTGACTTGTCCAAGGTCCTGCAGTCAGTCGGTGGCCATGCTGCAGCTGGCCCCTGCCATCTGATTACTCAGAGCCCTGAGATCTTCCCTTCATATGGGGCTCCCTACAGCCATGAGGCCATAGGCAGGCTCTTCATGTCCTTTGAAGCATTTTTTCTTTAACCTGAAGGTAGAAGAGTGTGATTCCTGCCAAGATATTTAAACACTGTCTTTTAAAAGAGAGCAAACTTCAGTTAGAGCGCAGCCTCACAACCCCAAGGTCACAGGTTCGTATCTCTTTACAGTCCAGCCACCAAAAATAAAGCAAACAAGCAAACTTCATGACGTCCAATTTTAGCTGAATCCGAGTGGGAGCCTTACCCTGACCTTGTGGACAGAGAGTCGTTGGCTGGGAGGCTGGGCCGTGACCTTTTTCATTTAGAGGATTGTTTCCCTACAAATCAGGAAGATGTGTGCTCAGCGGTCTCCTTTAGAATGCACTTTTTTAAGGTGGAGGATAAATATCAGTGTGTGGTTTTGAAGGGAACAGATGCGTGTCAAATGACAATCATTTTCTTTTTCTTTTCTTTTTGTGGCTGGCCAGGATCCAAAGCCTTGATCTTGGTGTTGTGACACTGGACAATCATTTTCTTTTAATGACAGACATTTGTTAATGGATATGTGGGTGTCCAGAGGTGAAACTGGGAAGGCTCAGCCACCGTTGGGCAGGATTTCTTAGAAATATTTTTTGCACTAAGGACCAGATGGCATTTGAGCTGCCAGAGGCACCAAGGCTTGGAGGAGCAGATCTTTGCTCCTGCCTGCCTGTCCTCCGATAGGGAGGGGCTCTGTCAGCTGACTTCCCTGCTGATGGGCCTCCTCCCCTGGGTGGGAGGGAGGGAGAGAGGATTAATGGGACACACGCAGGCCTCAGCATCAAGCAGCTTCCGGATGATTCCCGGCTGGGTCACTTCCTCCTATGTGGCCTTAGCCAAGTGGGCCTCCCTGTCATCACTGTGGAGCGTGGACAAGGCCACCCATGTAATGCAGGTGAAGAGCCTGGCAGGTAGTGGGTGTGCCGGAAGTGACAGCAGCTAGGTCACCCAGGCCTGGACTCCTCCCACTGGCCTGACCTGTTTTGGGGCCGAGATGCTGGCTTCTGGCCATGCTGTGCTCTAAAAAGGGAATGCTGCATCAGGCCACAGGCATGGCAGGAAACAGACCTGTCACTCCCAGCCCAAGTGCTGCTCTTGGGCCTCAGTCTCCTGGTGTAAGATGAGGGCTAAACAGAGGTGCTCTGGGGCCTCTTCCAGCCTCAACAGATGCCTGAATGACTGGAGAGACTTAGAGTGTCCATCTCAACCCTGACAGCACTCTACAATCACCTGGTGAGCTCTTAACCCATACCAGTGGCGCCAGCCCTGCTCCAGACCAATTAGATCAGAAGCTCTGGGGTGGGGCCCTGGCTGTGGCATTTGCTAAAGCTCCCCAGGGGATTATAAAATACAGCCAGGGTGAAGAACCACTGATAAGAGAAATGCCCTTTCATGGAACTGACAGTTTAGCCTCACAGGGTCTCCACCAATGGGCCCATTCCACCCATGGGGCAAAGTTCAAGACTATTACACAAAAGCAGGACTTCAAAGTCCAACCAGCAAGGCCTGCTCTGCTGTCCTGGCTGGGGAGGAAATGGGTCAGAGAAGGTAGGAGACCTGCCTGGGAATCTGTTGGGGCGGAGGGCAAGCCTGACCTGGGCTGTGATCCTGATGGGGCAGCTCTCACAGGCCCACAGGCTACACCTAAAAGGATCCAGTTCCCAAGCACACCCACCCTGGGCTAGAACCTCAAAGAATCTACCTTATGCACACCCACCCCAGGCTGGGAAGGGCAGCCTGTGCCGGGATGGGATCAGCAGTTTCTCCAATCTTTACCCAGACCTCTTTCTGACATCCGGGCCAGCCAGGCAGCAGCATCTCACCCCTTCCAGGTCTTTGGTGGTCTGCAAAATGCTAAGGATGGAGGCCCAGTGATTTTAACAACAACAACGACATCATTATCCTTCATTTCTTGAGGGCTGGCTCAGTGTCTGGCCAGAACTACCTGCTTTACATACATTGGCCAAATTTTAACTCCCACAGCATCCCAGTGAGGTAGGTGGTATTGTCCCTATTTCATAGATAAATAAATAAGCTTGGTAACTAGCTCAGAATCTCACCAAGAGTAAAATTGCTAAGCCAAAATTTACTCCTAGTCTGATGGGCCCAACTGCCCTGCTCCTTCTGCCAAACCACCCTGTTCCCAGCTCCCATGTGGGTCTGAGTCCACCAGGCAGGTGAGCCCAGTGCCCAGACTTGCATCCTGTTGGTGCATGGGCAGCCGGGGATCAAGCTCTTCCTGGCTAGTTGTTTTAGCAACTGCCCATGTGCAGCAAAGCGCTGTTCAAGAGACCATCAGGGAGCCTGCTTCCAGCTGCAATGCACCAGATTTGAGTGCACCAATTTTCCCACTGAAAATGACTAGAAAAAATGGATAAAATACACACACACACAGACACACACACACACACACACAATCTGTTTGAATGTATCTGAGAACTCCTGAGACAACTAGGATTTAGAATAAGAGCAAATACTTGGTTACTCCAAAGAAGGCAAAGAAAAAGGAGAGGAAAACATTAAACAGGTAGGATCAATACTAAAATGGTCTGTTTAAACCTGAATATATCATTATATAAGTTTAAGTAGACTAAAAACTCCATTAAAAGAATTTACATGTTGGGCCAGTCCCGTGGCTCACTCGGGAGAGTGCAGCGCTGGTAGCACTGAGGCCGCAGGTTCGGATCCCATATAGGGATGGCCGGTGCGCTCACTGGCTGAGAGTGGTGCGGATCACACCGTGCCGGGGGTTGTGATCCCCTTACCGGTCAAAAAAAAAAAAAAAAGAATTTACATATTTTCAGAGGTTTGAAGTAGAATGACACATTCTTAGGATTGAAGCCCATAAAATTCTTCCACCTAAGAATGCGTTCCTTATTTATTTATTTTTTTTGTTAAATTTTTATTTTGTCAATATACACTGTATATGATTATTATGGCCCATCACCGACACCTCCCTCCCTCCTCCCTCTCTCCCCTACGTTGCTTATTTATTTATTTATTTTTTGTCTTTTGTCCGTGTCCAGCAACGGATCGCAACCCTCAGTGTTGCCCCCGTACCGGACCGGGGACCGGCAACGGGATTGCAACCCTCGGTGCCGCTCCCGCACCTCGCTCAGCCAGTGAGCGGGAACCGGTCTGTATGTGGGATCCGAACCCTCGGGCGTGGTGTTATGAGCACCACAGTCTCCCGAGTGAGCCACAGGCCGGCCCGATTAAACAAATTTTATTTTATTTATTTATTTTTTTTGTTAAATTTTTATTTTGTCAATATACACTGTATATGATTATTATGGCCCATCACCGACACCTCCCTCCCTCCTCCCTCTCTCCCCTACGTTGCTTATTTATTTATTTATTTTTTGTCTTTTGTCCGTGTCCAGCAACGGATCGCAACCCTCAGTGTTGCCCCCGTACCGGACCGGGGACCGGCAACGGGATTGCAACCCTCGGTGCCGCACCCGCACCTCACTCAGCCAGTGAGTGGGAACCGGTCTGTATGTGGGATCCGA
>NW_007728093.1:291712-293551 GCF_000696425.1 Galeopterus variegatus | reverse complement strand
TACCGGTCATCTTTTTTAAAAAAATAAATAAATAAAATAAAATTTGTTTAATTGGACTTCCAGTCAAGATGGCAGAATAGATGGTCCCCAGCGTCACTCACTCCCACAAATCAACCAATTTACAGCTATAAAAAAGCAATGACAGCCAAGCTGGGGCCACTAGAGCTCAGGGGAAGAGGAGGAGAGACCTATGGAGTGCATGAAGGCAGGAGAAGCCACGATGAGAGAAAGAAAGAACCACTTAACCGTTTCAAGCCCCGGCCACTTTAAGGCTGAAGTTACTGAGTGCACAGAGCAGGAGCCAGCAAAAGCTGCAGCTGTGCCCTTCGGATGCAGTTGCTTGGAGGTGGCAGGGGAGAAGAGGGCCCTGGTTGGCCCCCAGGCCAGCAAGGCCACTAATAGGGTTCCCGTGGACCCACATAGGAGCAAGGAGCCACAACAACTGAAGAAAAGGAGCCACTCATCGCAAGGGACCAGTGCAAGGTCCATCCCATGGGAAGTGTTTGCAGCCCACCAGGAGAACATGGGCACAGCAAGGACAGCTGATCTGCCCCCCAATCAGCATAGGACCACTCAGAGGAGACTGGTCAGGAATACAGAATCGCATGGGGCACAGTTTGATGAAAAGACCCAGGACCAGACCAGAGTTTCAGATCTCTCAAGAGCTGGAAGTACCTATAAAGTCAACCATTAAAACCTGAGCTGCACAAAAAGCCTTAGGGAATCAGCAGCAAAGCAGCAATTTAGCTCAACCACAGGGCTCAAGTACTGGTCCCTGCAGGAAGTTCCCCCATNGGAACCGGTCTGTATGTGGGATCCGAACCCTCGGGCGGGAGCGCCGCTGCACCTCCCAAGCAGCGCACTATCCAGTGCGCCACCGGGCCGGCCCGCGTTGCTTATTTTTAAAAGGAATTTTGAAAAATATCGACTATTCTGGATGATAGTGAAATAGCAGGTCAAAAAACAGCATGTAGAGAATGACCTCAAAAAGATCAACATTTAAGGTTGGAAACTGCCTCAAATCCAGACAACCAGGGCACACTCAAGTCAAAGAGAAGATCATAATAGAAGACAGAGAGAAGGGATGGATCACGTTCAGGAATGATTAGACTGACAGCAGACTTCTGAAGACTGAAGGCAGAAGGCTAACACCTTCCTGAGGGGGAAAAACTGTTGACCCAGAATTGTAAACCCAGCAAATGTATTTTTCAATGGCAAAAATAAAGTCATTCAGGTGAACAAACCTGAGAGACTTCATCACCAACAAAGATTCTAAAACTTCTAAATGATGTACATTAGGAAAAGGAATGTGATCAAAGCAGAAAGAGCTGAGATGCCACAAGGAGCAGTCAGCAAAGAACTGATAGACATGACCCTTTGCATGCAAAGAAGTAGGAATATGTGACACATGACAAGGAGAAAAATCAGTCATTAGAAACAGACCCAAAAGGGACAGATTATCAAATTAGCAGGCAAGGATATTTAAACACTGACACATATATATAGTTTTTGGCCACTAGATGGTACAGGGATCCAAACCCTCAACCTTGGTGTTATGACACTGTGTTCCTACCAACTGAGCTAACTGGCTGGCCCTAAACAGCTGTTATAAATATGCTCAATATGCTAGAGGATTTAAAGGAAAGAAGAGCCTAATGAGAAGAGAAATTGAAGATATAGAAAAAACCCTAATGAAAGCTCTAGAGCTGAAAACTACAATATCTGAAATAAAAATTTCACTGGATAGGATGAATAGTAAATAAAATACCGCACAGAAAAATATCAGTAAGCCTGAAGATGTAGCTCTTACAGAAACTGTCCAAAATGAAACACACAAAG
>NW_007728093.1:288916-290787 GCF_000696425.1 Galeopterus variegatus | reverse complement strand
CAGGGCTCAAGTACTGGTCCCTGCAGGAAGTTCCCCCATTTTAGAAGTAAGCAAAGGACAAAATTTAGTTCCAGCACAGAGTTTAAATGGTGGGAGTGGCAAATAATCCAACACAGAACTGAAAGCAAAAACAAAGTACCCACAACAAGAGACAAAGTTTCATATTAACTAGTGAAGGTCTCATTTCACCAAAGAACACCTGTAACACATAGAAGGACCAGAAGCCCCCTGGTATACCAAGCCAGAAAGAAGGGAGGGCCAGGAGCCTCAGCAACGCCCCCAACACCCACAACCAATCCCAAGGGTGGGGGATGAGGGCCTTGGCCACACCCCCACTGACATGTGCAGCCAGACCAGTGGTGACCACTGAGCCTGCAGGAAGCTCCCCAGACTCTCCCAGCTGGGGTCGTGGGGGGCCTCGGGCCTTGACCACGCCACCCTGACACGTGCAACCAGCCCAGCGACAACCACCGAGCTGCAGTAAGAAGGACCTCAGGTTCCCAAGCTGGGACAGTGGGGGTGAGGGCTTTTTCACAGCCCCCCGACATCTGCACCCAGCCTCGCAATGACCAAATCACCGCTGGAAGCCCCCCAGTCTCCCCTTTAGGAATGAGGGGGGTGCCACAGGCCTCAATCCTGCCCCTCTTCCTTCCTCCTCCTTCCATCCCATTTCCTCCCCCTTTCCCTTCTTCCCCTCCCTCCAAACTGCTCCACAACAACATCCTAGAATGTAAAAAATCATATTAATAAAATTTCATTTTCTTAAAAAAAATAAAAATTGTTTAATTGGAGTTTCAGAAAGGGAAGGGAACCAGTAGAAAAACTATTTGGAGAAAAATGACTATGTAAAAAAATCTGATGAAAAACTATAAACCCACAAGCCCAGAACAACTCCCAAGCAGGACAGACACAAAGAAAACTACACCAAAGCACATTACAATCAACTTGATGAAAACAGTGATAAAAAAGATTTTGAAAACAGCCAGAGATTTTTTAAAAGACACATTAGGAACAGAGGAACAAAGGTAAGAATGATCGTAGACTTTCATCAGAAACTCTCCACACTGGGAGAAAATGGAAAAATATCTCCAAAGTACTGAAATAAAAATCTATCATCAAACTAGATTTCTATGTGTAGTGGAAATATCTTTTAAAAATGAAGGCAGGGGCTGGCTGCTCAGCTCACCGGGGAGAGTGTGGTGCTGCTAACACCATGATCACGAGTTCAGATCCCCTTACTGGCCACAAAAAAACAAAAATAAAAATTAAAAAATGAAGGCAACATCACGATCTTTCTCAGTACAAAAAAAGCCAAGAGAATTAGTTGCCGGCAGATACTATCTACAAGAAATGTTAAAGGCAGTTTTTCAGGCAGAAAGAAAATGATACCAGATGGAAATCTGGATCTATATAAAGGAATAAAAAGTGCCAGAAATGGTTAATATTTGGGTAAATATAAAACCTGTGGAGTTGAGATAAGGCTGCACTTACAGAGACATTTATAGTCTTAAAGTCATATATTGGAAAGCAAAAAGGAAATCCATCACAAGAGCTAGAAAAAGGTCAAAAATAAGTGAAATTCAAATAAAGTAGAAGAAAGCAAATAATAAAAGACAAAAGCAGAAATTAATGAAATAAAAAACAAACATGCAATTGTTGAAAATCAACACAGCCAAAAGTTGTTTTTTTAAATAAAATGTGTAGACCGACAGCAAGACTGATCAAGAAAAAAAACAGAAATGGCACGTTACCAATATTGATAAAGGGGACATAACTACCATACAACAGATATTAAAAATGTACCAAGAGCCCTTGTTCTAAGGAAATAAATACTCACTGAAGTATTTAAAGTAGCATAATATATTCAACTT
>NW_007728093.1:286396-288306 GCF_000696425.1 Galeopterus variegatus | reverse complement strand
AAAAATAAGTGAAATTCAAATAAAGTAGAAGAAAGCAAATAATAAAAGACAAAAGCAGAAAATAATGAAATAAAAAACAAACATGCAATTGTTGAAAATCAACACAGCCAAAAGTTGTTTTTTTAAATAAAATGTGTAGGCCGACAGCAAGACTGATCAAGAAAAAAAAACAGAAATGGCACGTTACCAATATTGATAAAGGGGACATAACTACCATACAACAGATATTAAAAATGTACCAAGAGCCCTTGTTCTAAGGAAATAAATACTCACTGAAGTATTTAAAGTAGCATAATATATTCAACTTGCCCTCAATGTTTCCAAAAAAATTTAATGCAAACCAGCAAATGGGACAAAATGTAAACAATTGGTGAATCTGGGTGAAGAGTATGCAGGGGTTGTCTGTACTATTCTTGTGACTTTTTGATTAGTATGAAATTATATAAAATAAAGCTATAAAAATAATATAATAATATCATAAACAACTTTATGTCAATAATTTAAAATTTGCATGAAATGAACAAATTGTTTGAAAACCAAGAAGAAATACAAGGTGTGAACAGTCCTACACCTACTAAATAAATTAAATTTTGAATTAAAAACCTTCACATACAAGACTCTCTCTCTCTCTCTCTCTTCAGGTACCTATGGCTTCATCAGAGAATTCTTTCGAACAATCTAAGAAGAAATAATGCCAATCTTACACAAATTCTTCCAGAGAATAGCAATAGATGGAACACTGCCCAGATCATTTTATAAAGCCAACAGAACCCTGATTTCACACGGTTATGAGAACATCACAAGAAAGGAAAATTGCAAGTGAATCTCTTTCATGAACACTGATACAAAATCCCTTAGCAAAATATTAGCAAATGAAATCCAGTGATATATGAAAAGATTAATACCTCTAACAAAAAGTTAGTTTATTCTACAAATGAAAGATCGTATGAATACTCAAAAATCAATATAATTTATCACATTTAACCAAACAAGGGGAAAATCATATGCATTTGATAAAACTAGTTTTAAATAATAAAAAAAAGGTAATGAAAAGAAACTCTCAGAAACTTAGAGGGTTATAAAAAGGTAAAGAAGTTTCATTGACCTGCAAAAACCTACAGTAAGCATCTTACTGTGAAATATGTGAAATATTGAAAGCTTTCCTCTGCAAGATCAGGAATGAGACCAACACTTCTATTTTTTTTTTTTTTTGGCAGCTGCCCAGCATGGTGATCCGAACCCTTGACCTTGGTGTCACAACACCAAGCTCTAACCAACAGAGCTAACCTGCCAGCCATTAAAATTATACTGGAGGTCCAAGCAAGTGCGAAAAGGTAAAAAGAGAAGTAAAAGGTATAAAGACTGGAAAGGAATAAATAAGACTCTACTCACACAAAACATGATTGTATACATAGAAAGTTAAAAAAAAAAGTTCTATAGGTAAACTTGTAGAGGCTAGTCTGATGGTAGTGGGTTATCTGAACTTATTAACATTAGTGTCACTAAAGTTGGTATGCAACCCTCCACTGCTAAATTTGGCTTTTAAAAAAACCTAAAACTCTCAGAATAGGCGAATTTAGCGAGGTTGCTGAATACAATGTCAGTATCAACAAAAATCACTTGCATTTTGATGTACTGGTAACAAACAAGTAGAAGATGAAATTTTAAAAATAATCCTATTTATAATAATACATATGTGCACACACACATTCACAAAACAAATGCCATCTACCCAACTGATCTATAGATTCAAAGCAACATCAATCCCAGCAAGATTATTTTGGGGAACGTGGAAGTTGACAAGCTGATTGTAAAACTTACTGGGCCGGCCCGGTGGCGCACTGCTATGGTGCGCCGCTTGGGAGCGCGGTGGCGCTCCCACTGAGGGTTCAGATCCCACATACAGACCG
>NW_007728093.1:267749-286119 GCF_000696425.1 Galeopterus variegatus | reverse complement strand
GGCGCGACACTGAGGGTTGCGATCCGTTGCCGGTCACAAAAAAAGACAAAAAAAAAAAGAAAAGAAAAAAAACTTACATGGAAATGCAAAGAGCCAAAAATGACTAAGAAGGGCAAAGCTCCAGGATTTACATTACCAGATATCA
This sequence comes from Galeopterus variegatus, assembly GCF_000696425.1. Lineage (NCBI taxonomy): Eukaryota > Metazoa > Chordata > Mammalia > Dermoptera > Cynocephalidae > Galeopterus > Galeopterus variegatus. The sequence goes on along the minus strand of NW_007728093.1, from coordinate 285,974 downwards.
ATAGTTACTGCTAACCTACATTAAGATAAATAGGCCACTAGAACAAAAGAGATTTCAGAAACAGACCGGCATTTGATGTATGACCAAGGTGATACTCAGTGCAATGGGGAAAGGATCATCTTTAATAACTCGTACTGAATCAACTGGATATTCATAGGGAAAAAATAAATTTTGACCTTTAGATCACATAACGTAGAAAAATTTTTCCTCTTACTTCACACCATATAAAAATATTAAAATGTGGAAAGTTAAAACAATAAAGCTTTTAGAAAAAAAAACAACGGAAAAGTTTCATGACCTCAGAATAAGTAAAGTTTTCTTAAACAAGATGCAAAAACACTTAACCATGAAAGAAAACAATTGGTAAATTGGATTAGATTATAATTAAAAATTGCTGTTCAGGGGCCGGCCCGGTGGCGCACTGCTACAGTGCGCCGCTTGGGAGCGCAGCGGCACTCCCGCCGAGGGTTCAGATCCCACATACAGACCGGTTCCCGCTCACTGGCTGAGCGAGGTGCGGGCGTGACACCGAGGGTTGTGATCCCGTTGCCGGTCCCGGTCCGGTACGGGGGTGACACTGAGGGTTGCGATCCGTTGCCGGACACGAAAAAAGACAAAAAGGAAAAAAAAAAAAAAGAATTGCTGTTCAACAAAATACACTTTTAAGACAGTAAGAAGACAAGCCATTGAATGGGGGAAAAATATGTTTAGTTTTATACGTGTGTATGTATGCACTCACATATATCTTAAAAACTCAAGTCCGTAATACATATGAACTCTTACAAATCAATGAGAGAAAGGCAGGCAACACAGAAAAACAGGTAAAGGGCTCAAACAAGAGCTTCATAAAGGAAGTTATTCAAATGGCCAGTAAGCACGTAGAAAACTGCTCAGCCTTATCAGTTTCCAGGTAAATGCAACTGCAAACCACAGTGGTTGATAGTCACCCCAACCAGAATGGCTAAAATGTTTACCCTGACAACACCAAATGTGGGTGAAGCGGGAGCGGGGTTCCTGGAACTCACACTTTGCTGTTGGGAGTGTGCATGAGTGTGATAACATTGGAAAACTCTTGGCTGTATCTGCAAAGCTGAACATGTGCATTCTCCACGACCAGCAATTCACTCTTAGCCATATACCCCAAAGGAATGTGGACATAGAACATGTTTACCAAAACACACCACGAGAATGTTCAAAACTGTGTCATTTGCAGCTCCCCGAGAAGTCTCAAATGTCCATCAAAATTGAACAATTGCTGTACTCAACAACACGGATGAATCCTACAAGCATAATGTTGAGTGAAAGTAGACAAGTTTATAAACAGGCAGAATTAATTCATGTGGCAAGAAGTCGGGAGAGTAGGGTTAGTGACTGAGAGGGGACATGAAAGGGCCTTCTATGAGGCGCAGGATGTACATTTCTTGATGTCTGTGCTGTCTATATAGAAATTCAACAGCTATGCATCTATGATTAGTGTCCTCTTGTGTGTATATGTTACACTTAGACAAAAACTTACTGGAACAAAAGAGAAGGGAAGCAAAGGGATGGGAAGAGAGAGGGAGGGGGTGGGGAATAGAAAAAGAGAGAGAAGGAGGGAGGGAGCAAGGATGAAAAGATGCTAAGGAAATGGGCTGCAAGTCTGTCCCTTCTGGTGTCCCGGTGCCTGGAGCACCATCTCCCAGCTTCTGCTGAGACAAAGAGCACTCACCCCAGGTTGGGTGGAGAGCAGATGGCTAGTGAAAGGTGCCAGGGCTCTCTCCCACACCATCCCTTCTCCTGAGGGCTTGGATGTCACTCAGCCTCACTGGTAACCCTGTGCCCACTCTCCCTGGGTGGGTGGAACTTTGAGTGCCAGCCTCCGGATAAAGAAGGGGATTAATTTCATCCTCCACCTGGGTACCTCTGAGTGGGCACGCCAAGGGCATGAGCAGGTGCAATGCAGGTATGAGCTGCAGAGATGTGGCTGCCCTCTTTGATGCAGCCTTTCTTGTCAGAGCTGGGGTGAGGGAAGGGGTGTGCTGGTCAGGAAAAAGGTCACCAAGATGGCAGCTGTCCCAGGTGAGATCCCCTTACCCCTGCCCGGCTCTGGCCTGCCTGCATCTGAGATGCCAGGACACCACAGAGAGCATGCTGCACTTCCTGAGCAGGATGCCAAACCCCTCGGGGGCTCCAGAGCAAATGCTCCAGCCTGTGCTCTGCTTACTCCAATCTAGGACAAAGGTTGCTGGAGATGATCCTCCTGTCCTTTCCTGGGCTCACTTTCTTTGGGCCTGTCATGGTCCGGAGCAGACGCAGCTGTGAGGAGAGGCAGGAGTCCTGGGTTTTGTGACCTTGGGCACATCACGATACTTCTCTCGCCTCAGTTGTTCCCTCTTTGTGAAATAAGGGGCCAGTGTCATATGCTGTCCAGTATGGTAGCCACTAGCTGTGTGGCTATTTAAATCTAGATTTGGGGCCGAGCCCGTGGCGCACTCGGGAGGGTGAGGTGCTGGGAGCGCGGCAGTGCTCCCGCCGCGGGTTCGGATCCTATATAGGGATGACCGGTGTGCTCACAGCGCTCACTGGCTGAGCACAGTGCGGCTGGTCTCAAAAAAGGACAAAAAAAAAAAAATCTAGATTTGAATAGTTGAAATTGAATAAAATTCATGGGCTGGCCTGGTGGCGCACTGCTACAGTGCGCCGCTTGGGAGTGCGGCAGCGCTCCTGCTGAGGGTTCGGATCCCACATACAGAGCGGCGGCTCACTGGCTGAGCGAGGTGCGGGCGCAACACCGAGGGTTGCGATCCCGTGGCCGGTCCCGGTCCGGTACGGGCGTGACACTGAGGGTTGCGATCCGTTGCCGGACACGAAAAAAGACAAAAAGGAAAAAAAAAAAAAAGAAATTGAATAAAATTCATGGGCTGGCCTGGTGGCGCACTGCTACAGTGCGCTGCTTGGGAGTGCGGCAGCGCTCCTGCTGAGGGTTCGGATCCCACATACAGAGCGGCGGCTCACTGGCTGAGCGAGGTGCGGGCGCAACACCGAGGGTTGCGATCCCGTGGCCGGTCCCGGTCCGGTACGGGCGTGACACTGAGGGTTGCGATCCGTTGCCGGACACGAAAAAAGACAAAAAGGAAAAAAAAAAAAAAGAAATTGAATAAAATTCAAAACTAAGTTTTTTAGTCTTGTTAGCCACATTTCAAGTGCTCAGTTGTCACCTGTGACTAGTTTCTACAGTATTGGACTGTGCGGATATAGAATATTTTCATCATTACAGAAAGTTCTAATGGACAGTGCTGGGCTGGACCAATCTGTAGTTACATGGCCTTTTTTATTATTTTGACCAAAGTTTACCCAAAGTGCAATCTAGTCAGCAGATAAAATGAGGACGAGGTGACATGAAGCCCCTGTGGCTCTCCCACAGTCGCCCCCAGGCTCGTCCATGGGGCCCCATCTGTGGGGAAGCTCTGACCACAGGGCTTCCAAGCGTACAGCACCAGTGCCTGCTGATCTTTGATCTATGAAGCTGTGCATCTCAGAGGAAGACTTAGTTTCCAACAACAGTAGCCACAACCTATCAGTGTTTATTTTCTTTCAGTCCTTCTTTTCAGGCTTTTATACTCTATCCCACTTAATCTTCACAATAACACTATGAAAAAGGTATTACCATCCTTCTGTACCTATAGATGAGGCTCAGAGAGGTTGAGAAATTTGCCCCAGGACACACAGTTAAGGACATGGCAGGGCTGGAAATCAAACTCCAGATGAATCTGACTCCAAATCCCACTGTTTAGGGGATTTCCTTAGTTCCTAGGCCTGGGGAGAGGTGGCCAGGAAGCCCCTGAGGTCACCACTCCATAGCAGGGGTCTTCATCACCACTGGACAGGGAGTGAGTTTGTGCAGAAAGCCTTGGTGCTTTCCTGGGACAGGTGGTATGTTTGGGTGGGGCGGGCTCAGGAAAGAAGCCAGGGCAGAATGGACAGGAAATCCTTCCAGGTGGACCAAGGCCAGTGCCCTGGGGAGGTGTGTGTGTGGCGGGGGGTGGGGGCGGCGGCAGAGATAATGCCTGTGCTCTGAAAAAGAACAGGAAGGCAGGTGAGATGGTCCCATCATTGGAGGAGCCATTGGCTTTAGGTGTCCCAAAGTGGCCAGCACCTGTTCACTCCCTCTCCTCCCAGCCCACCCCCAGTGGATTTCTCACCTGTGGCTTTTTTTAACCAAGGTCGCTGTTATCCAGGTGTGTTCATTTCTTCTTGTCTACACAGCCTACAAGTGAATGCATTCACTGTGGAGTTTTACTGGCTCCAATTAGGCCAGGAGGCTACCAGGCTTTGCCAATTTCTCCCAGGGAAGGACAGACCATTAAAGTAGGCTGGGGGGCTTCCTCCAAAATCACCCACTTGGATCCTTGAGTTCCGTTTAGATAAGAGATCAGGTGATCAACCATCCTGAGGAGTTTCTAGAATGTGGGGATTTCAATGCTGAAACTGGAAAGTCCCTGGCAAACCAGGAGGAGTTGGTCACCCTAATTAGTGGCTACCATCCACAAAACACCCTCACTTTCAAAATACTGCTGGTCCTTGGACTTCAGCACCTGAAGGCATTTTTAGAAACAATCGAGAGGAGGCGGAGGCTGTGCATGTGTCCACAGTGCATGTGTCCAGGCACGGCTGCAGAAACGCCCACGACATGGATGTACATAAAAATGCCCAAGCACTGGGCAGCTTGAAACCCCTCGTTAATAATGCCCAGTTGCTGAAACAAGGAAAAGGGTGAGTTTGCAGCCACCATGCAAGAGCAGCTGGCTTGGGTGTGGAAGTCTGTCTGTGTTCCTGTTCTGAGAGGCTTCAGGAAATACCTGCTCAGGTGAACAAAGGGACAAGAGAATAGCCTCCAGGTGGACTGTAAGCAGAAGACATTCCCTGGTAAGCAGAAGACTTCTCCCTGGCAAGCAGAAGACTTTCCATCCCTCTCTCCTCTGGAAGAGAATCTGCTCTGGATTTTGACCGGAGGAGACATAAGCTAGCACAGCACTCATCTAAATGACCAGAGGAGAACAGAGCAGGAGGGGAGGGAGAGAGCTTACTGGGATAACAGCCCCTTCTGGGCACTGCATGTGACAGTCACAAAGCCCTTTCTCTGTGTCCTCTCAGGCGATTCTCATAGCAACCCTGTGAGATGGGCAGGGTTGGGTGTTAGCATCACCCTGTTTTAAGGGTGAGTAAACTGAGGTTGGGAAGGTTGCACAGCTGAATGATGCAACCCACACCCGGTATCATGGTCCAGGTGTGGTGTCCTCAAACACAGACCCAGTCCCAACATTACTCCCTCAAACTGCACTCCCTCTCTGGGCTCCCCGTGCCCATGGACTAGGACCAGCTCCCTGGCACTGCCAGGAAAGCCTCCATGCTCAGAGACAGTCATCCCAGCACACCCCAATTTCCTCCCTCCCACAGTCAGCCATGAAACTACGGGTCACTGTGAATGAATAAACTGTGGTACCTCCAGACAAGGGAGTATTATTCAGCACTAAAAAGAAATAAGCTATCAAGCAATGAAAAGACATGAAGCGAACTTGAACGCATATTATTAAGTAAAGGAAGCCAATCTGAAAAAGGCTACATACTGTTTGATTCCAACTATATGACATTCTGGAAAAGGCAAAACCGTGGAGACAGTAAAAGGATCAGTGTTGCCAGGAGTTTGGGGGAGGAAGGGAGAACAGACAGAGAGAATAGAGGATTTTCAGGGCAGTGCAACTATCCTGCATGATACTGTAACGGTGGGTACGTGTCATTATACATCTGTCAAAACCCGTAGAATGTACAACACCAAGAGTGAACCCTAATGTAAACGACAGACTTTGAGTGATAAGATGCACTGTAGCTCCATTAATTGTGACAAATGTACCACTCCGGTGGGGGATGTTGATAGTGGGGGAGGCTATCTGGGGGGTGAGGGGAGAACAGGGGGCATATGGGACATCTCTGCACTTTCCATTCAATTTTGCTGTAAGCCTAAAACTGCTCTAAAAAAAAAATTAAATTTATTGATTAAAAACAAAACAACAAAAAAAGACTGGTCACCCGTTGAGCACACCAAGCCACTTCCTGTCTCCTAGCCTTTGCACAGGCCATCTGTCCCTCCTGTTGGCCTGGCAGCCATCTCCCATGGCTTTCAAACCTTGCCACAATGTCACTCCCTCCATGAAGCTTTCCCTGACCCTCCTTTGTGCTGTTCCCACATTCTGAAAATGCATTTATTATTTCACATATCACATCGTATTCTAATAATTTACTTCAAATCTATTGTGCTGTCCGTGCTCACCTTTGGGGCCTAGAATGTGTCTGTGAAATGTCCTCAATCACATCACCCCACCCTAGACTCTTGGAAATGCCTCTGAAGCCTCTCCTGCACCTGCTCCCCATCCTCAATTATTCACTGATTTATTCTTCATATTCTTACCAATAATTAACCAAGTGACTGTATTTATTTACCATGGGTGAGGGGTGGTGATTGTTAGATGCTCTCTGGGATTCTAAACAGGAAACTCCTTGACAGTCATGGGTCAGCAAGGGTTTTATACTTACAAGTAACAAAAATGAACCTTCCTAACTTTGGCAAGAAAACAGTATTTACTGGAAGGATTCTTAGTAGCACATGTAATCAAAGGAAGAGCTAAAGAGCCAGGATCAGTATGGGCAGGAATTAAGACATATCAGACTCTTTAGGGGCAGGAACCCCTCAGGCCACCCTGCTAGGCTATGGCCACCAGGTGACTCAGCTCCAGACGCCTTCTTCTGTATATCTCCACTCAAGATTCAAATTCCTAGAGTCTGATTGGCATAGTTTTGGTCAGGAGCCCAACCATGACTGGAGGCTCAGGGTTTTCTCAGAGCCTTTCCAAAGCCACATGGAGGGAAAGGAGCAGGAAAACATTATGTCCACTAAGGCAGGACTACGTCTTGTGTACCCACCGTGATGCCTGACACAGCTGGTGCTCAAATATCTGTAGAGTAAATGAATGTGCAAATGCATAAACCTGCCCTTCAAGGCCCTCCAACCATCTTTCTGATCCATGACAGGGTACCCAGGACTTTATCCTCTCAGGGTCTGTGAATGGCCACTCTCAGGACCTGTCCCTGCTGAGACGGGCATGGGGTGTTGGACAGGTGGGTGAACAGAGTCACAGAACCTAGAGGGGCAGATCAGACACAGACCCCTGATTCAGACTATGGCCAGGATATGAAATCCAAGCCCTAGACATAAGATCAATCCAGAGGAGGAGGAAGATTCTGTATTCTACCAGGTTCTACACTCTGTGAGATTACTCTCAGTGTTAGGTTCCCCGAGTACAAGTAGATTTATGAACATTGACTTTTCCTGGAACTTTCCAGGAAGATGGATTCACCAAAGCTTGGAGGTAATGGGATCTAACAAGACATCTATTACCATCCCTTGCTTTTGTAGAGCAGGAAACTGAGAGCCAGAGAGGTGTGTTTTGCTCAACATCATAGCATATTCATGACAGGTCTCCCCAATCTCAGTTCAGGTCTCTTTTTACTATGCAGCAGTGGCCCTCTGTGGCCACGGTGAAATACTGGACACCCCAGACTTGGGCCTATCCTTTGTGATATGGATGTTAATCAGCTTGTTTGATTTGGGGGGCACTTTATTTCACTCTTCCTACCTTTTTGTTTGGTCCATAGATCCAGGATGGTGACAGTTCTTCCTTGGTGCTGACTTAGTGAACTGTACCATGCATCATGTGATTTTCTTACCTTTAACAAATATTCAGTATTAATATCCAGGTTTGTTCCCACTTGTACCAGATAGCAATTGCTGCCTAACAAATCACTTCCAAAAGGGAGTAGCTTAAAACAATAAACTTTTATTTAGCTTGCAGCTCTGCACATGGCAATGTAGGCTGGGCTCGGCAGGACAGTTCTGGTTTTGGCTCAGCTCCCTTGTTTATCTGTAGTCAGCTGCGGGATAGGTAGATGGATCTGTTATCTTGACTGGGATCTCTCATGTATTTAGGGGTCAGTTGATTGTAAACTGGTCTAGGATGGTTTTGGTTGAGACAATGGGGCTCTCCTCCACAAGGTCTCTCATGCTCCAGCAGACCATCCTGGACTAGTTCTCATGGTGGAGGAAGGAGTCCAAAGGGAGAGCAGAAGCACTCAGGCCTCTACTACAGTTTACATTTTACAGGGCAAACCAAATTATAAGGCCAGCTCAGATTCAAGGAGTAGGGAAATATTCACCTATTAATTGGAAGAGTTATGTATTATTGCAAAACTGATTGCAAAGCATTATTCATAATTGCCAAAAAGTGGAAACAACCCAAATGTCCACCAACTGATAAATGGATAAAAAATGTGGTCTATTGATACAATGTAATATTATTTGTCCATAAAAAGGAAATAAGTATTGATACATGTTACAACATGGATTACCTTTGAAAACATTATGATAAGTGTAAGGAGCTAATTACAAAAGACAACATATTGCATAATTCCATTTATCAAAAATGGGCAAGTCCATAGGGACAGAAAGGAGATAAATGGTTTCCAAGGGCTGGGTTGAGGAGGGATGGATTTCTTTTAGGGATGATGAAAATGTTCCAAAATTAGAAAGTGATGATGGTTGCACAATTCTGTGAATATGCTGAATTGTACACTCTAAGAGGGTGAATTTATAGTATATGAATTACATCTCAATAAAGCTGTTATTTTAAAAAGTAGACAAGTAAAAAAAGTCATCACAAAACAAATCTACCAAAATAAGAAAACCGGGCTGGCCCGTGGCTCACTCGGGAGAGTGTGGTGCTAATGACACCAAGTCAAGGGTTAAGATCCCCTTACCAGTCATCTTTAAAAAACAAAATAATAAGAAAACATCTTCTTGGAAAATTTATAAATCAAGGCAATAAAATCTTAATCATTATTGATGATGGGCCGGCCCGGTGGCGCACTGCTACAGTGCGCCGCTTGGGAGCGTGGCAGTGCTCCTGCCGAGGGTTCGGATCCCACATACAGACCAGTTCCCGCTCACTGGCTGAGCGAGGTGTGGGCGCAGCACCAAGGGTTGTGATCCCGTTGCCGGTCCCGGTCTGGTACAGGCGCGACACTGAGGGTTGCGATCCATCGCCGGACACGAAAAAAGACAAAAAAAGGAAAGAAAAAAAAAAAAGAAAACATCTTCTTGGAAAATTTATAAATCAAGGCAATAAAATCTTAATCATTATTGATGAACCTTCATCTTTTATACAAAGGAATATCTTAACTAAAAGTGAAACAAGATTTTAAAGATATTTAAGGGTTTTTGCTGTCCTCGTAGAAGAATATTTAAAATAACATATTGAGCTTTATTGTCAGTTGTTCAAAAACAATTATTCTACTGAGAAGAATTTACAAGTAAACATTACTGACTTTGTGTAGATATTGTCAGCATAATGTTAGAGAAAAAGTCTAAAATTTTGGCCAGAATTTATAAAATTTTCTGGATGTTTTAATTTGATACTAAATGAGTATATTCAATTACCTGTGAATGATGTAGTAAAAGATGTAAATAAGTTAAATCACTTTAAATCTTTAAAAAACATTGTATTTACCATCATATCAAATAAATAAGAGAGAAAATTAAATAATATATCAAAAGCACTGAGAACCTAAAAATTGAAAATGAGAAGAATATTTAGACTTCAATATGAGGCAGTCTGAGGTGCTAAGGCTACAAAAGTAGCTTGGAAATTGTGTCTTTAATATTAATCTTTAATATAATTTATAAAAGAGGACTGGCTAAACATTTGGCAAATAGAAACACTTCAAGAGAAGTAGCTTTAGTAAATGATACTCCAACAGAAATGTCAGTACTTTCTTTAGATCTACAAGAAATAAATGTTTTGATTATTAAGGTTGGCAAAATAATAAAAATGATTGGATATACAAAACTTAAAGGAAAGCACAAAAAAGGAGCAGAAGGTATTAGAACAAAGAAAATCCACAAAGAAATATGCCTTTTGAAATAAAGAAGTGGCAATATCTAGAAAAAAACTATTAAATTGTCTAATAAATAACATGAGAACATATTTGTTATTTTTATAATAAAAGTTAACAAATATAATACATTTTGAGGTCCTTTAATTTATTTAGTCCTGAAACTTGGCCAATTTATGTTTGCAAAGCTCTGTGGATTTAAGTAAACAAAAGTTGGTAAAATTTAGCCAATTTATATGGCATTCTAACAAAGTGTTTTTAAGAGATGATAACAGAGATACCAGCTATATAACCCTAAGTATGATAAAGGCTACAAAAATTCTAAATGTGGATGTTTTGGATTTAGCAGAAGCTGAGAGGGAATCCAGCATCATGAGCCAGATTGTTGATGATGGAAATGATCCTCTACTTACATTGTGTGTCACTTAATGCTCTTGGTTTAATGAGAAAGTCATTGAAAGAGTTTGATGTAATTCCTTTCAAATCAAGGCCCAGACAGGGGTGCCATTTAGTTAGTGATGGCTAAAACAAAAGATCACACTACCAATTTCTAAATATAAAAGAATGACTTGGAAATTATTAGAATTATTTGATAAATAATTTATACTATAATATATAACCCTTCATTCAAGACATATGCATGTTTGAAATATCTTTATGTATTTTAGGTTATTCAAAGAATAAAATAAAATATATTAGTTTTATGTCTATATTAATTTATATTCCACTACCAGTCATTGAATATTTTTAATATCACCCTGCCTGTGAAATCGTGGAATAGGAATTATCAGTCCTGTTCTGTTTTTATTTCTCTCCTACTTTTCATTATGTAAATTTTCAAACATGAGAAAAGCTGAAAGAATAGTACATACTCATATATCCACCACCTGGATTCAATAATTGTAACCTTTGCCATTATTATCTTTTTCTGTATGTGTGTGTTTTTTGAGCCATTTGCATGTGATCTGCAGACGTCTTGACTCTTCACCCCAAAATATACAGCCTGTATTTCCTAAAAATCAGGAGATTGTCTGTGTACCCAAACCATTATTGTGCCTAAGAAAACTTATAATTTCCTTTTCAAATTTCCCCAAATATCTCATTTTAGTTTTTTTCAAAGTTGAAGCCAATCAAGATTGCTGTATTTCTGTAATCTCTTTTAGTCAGAATAGTTCCTCCACCTTTTTTGCCCCATGACAAGGATTTTTTGTAGATACTAAGGTCAGTTATCTCATAGAACGTCCTATGTTCTGGATTTGACTGATTGTTTCCCATGGTATAGGCTAATTTGTTTCTGTGTATTTTCTGCAAACTGGAAGTTAGACTTAAAGACTGGATTAGATTACAGTTAGAAAGTGGGAGGAATGGGCTGGCCCGTGGCTCACTCGGGAGAGCGTGGTGCTGACAACACCAAGTCAAGATCCCCTTACCAGTCATCTATTAAAAATTAAAAAAAAAAAAAAAAAAAAGAGGGCTGGCCCGGTGGCGCACTGGAGAGTGCGGCGCTTGGGAGCGTGGCGGTGCTCCCGCTGAGGGTTCGGATCCCATGTGGAGACCGGTTCCCGCTCACTGGCTGAGTGCGTTGCGGGCGCGACACCGAGGGTTGCGATCCTATTGCCGGTCCCCGGTACGGGCGCGACACCGAGAGTTGCGATCCCGTTACTGGTCAGTAAAAAAGACAAAAAGGAAAAAAAAAAAAAAAAGAAAGGGGGAGGAATACTCCATAGGTAATGGGCACTTCATAATTAAATCACATCAGGAGGCCCACAATGTCACTCTTTGCCCCTGATCACCTGGTTAAGGAGATGACAATGGAATCTCTCCACTGTAAACAGACATTTTTGAAACAACCAAGGACACTGGAACATGGACAAAATACTAGATAATATTCAAGCATTATTAACTTCAGTAGAGGTTATAATGGTGCTGTAATTGCGTAAGAAAATGTCCTTAACTTTTATATGTACACAGAGAAGTATATAGGGGTGGGTGAAATGATGAGATGTTGGGAGTATGCTTTAAAAGAAGATAGCAACAATTTCTTAAAGGAAAAGGGGTGGATTAAGTGAGGGTGTCAAATAGTTGATAATCCTTAAAACTGGGGGAAGAAAATTGTGGTACTTTTACTATCCTCTCTATTTTTGTACATCTTTTAAATTTTTCATATTAAAAAACAATAAAACAACAATAAATGATTGTTGATTCAGAGATGGTGAAGTCAAACACAGCTAAACCCTGAACACATGTAAGTAACTAGTTCAAACCCAAATCCTTTAGATTGTGTTCTTGGTCCCTGTTCAAATTATTGCTCTCATAGCAGGCCAAGTAAAATGCCAATGCAGCCAACATTATAAAACAGATAGGAATATTTTCACAACTTTCTTAAAGGGTAAAATACCATTAGCAAATATTTACTTTCTAAAGTGATAGATCTTGGATGTGACCAGTGCCATCTTGGTCATGACCAGCTCCATCTTGGACATGAATGGCACCATTTTACACAAACTCAGCACAAAATGGCCACCAGCCTTTCCCTGATGAGAAACCTCGTGGTTTCCAAGAAATAGAAACTCCTCTACTTCTGCATGGGTGCAGCCTTCCACCTGATTGCATCCTCCAGCCTTATCTTCCACTCCAGCACCAAACCCCTCCCTGATTAGGTCAGCCTTCCCTACAGCCTATATAAGCTCTCCCACCCCCACACCTGGTGCTGCCCTTCATTTTGAGTGCAGCCGGGCAGACTTTTGTCCTTTAATAAAGCTTGATCAGTACCTCGCATTTTGGCTCACTTTCTTTCATTTTGGTGCCAAAACCCGGGAAGGGTCCTGGCCGGGACCTTCGAATGATCCCCTCTCTTGGGTTGATTGGCCCCCCAGCTGCCCTTCCTGAACCTGCCAAACCGGGTACCTCCGGGACTTTCTCCTTTTGCCGTTTCAGACCAACACACCTACCTTCGGCCTCAATTCAGGGTGAGTCAGTGGGTCTGTCCTACTTCTACAGGTTCCTCTGAATACTTTCTATGACTACTGTCTACTTCCCAAAGACCAGGCTCCTGGCTGAGGGAACCCCTCTCATGCCCCCCAGCTACTGGAGGATGCTCCTCTAGCCGGTCGGTGGCTCCTCTCTCAAAAGGAAAGTATGCACCAAAGAGGATGCCCCTTGGTGTGACTGGGACTGATCACCTCCTTTCTCACCCTCTAAATGGGATCCTCACAATCCAAACCTCCACGTTCTACACCTCTGTGCTGTCTCTGGGTCAATTTACCTCTTGGTCTCCAGGGAGACATTAAACCTAAATGTCTCATTTTCTACTATAATCTGTATGCCATCTGGGCTGTCTCCTGGCAAACCTCTTGGCCTCCAGGGAGATATTAAACCCAAATGTCTCATTTGCTACTGCAATCAAGTTTGGCCTAAGTACAAACTAGACAATGGATCCCAGTGGCCAGAAGATGGCATTCTCAATTTGGATACTCTTAGAGATTTAGACAACTTTTGTCACTGAAGTGGCAAAGCTGGAGAGATTCCTTATGTTCAAGCCTTCTTTTTATCTCTGATCCTGTCCTTCTCTCTGTCAAAACTGTCCTACATCTCAAATTCTCCTAGTTCATGCCTGACCTCCACTTCTGGACTCAGATCAATCTTTTGATCCTTCAGACCACTCTGCTCCCCAACCACCTCCTTATGCTCCAGATCTTCCACCAGCCCCTTCACCTTTTCCCTCTCTTCATCCTCAGCCACCCAACCCCTCTCCTTCTCCTTCTTCAGGTGACAACCCCGCCTCAGCTCCAGCTCCTTTATGCCCCCTCCATGAAGTGGCAGCAATGAAGGGAATTGTCCAGGTCCATATCCACTTTCCTCTTTCCGATCTCTCCCAAATCAAAAAATGACTGGGATCTTTCCAGTCTGACCCATACACATATCTTAAGGAATTCAGATATCTCATCCAGTCTTATGATCTCACCTGGCATGATGTTTTCATGATTCTCACTTCTACCTTGTCCCCTGAGGATAGGGAGCAGGTCTGGATAATGGCCCAATAATAGGCAGATGAGGTACATGACAAGCTTAGAGAAATCACACAGAGATACACCAAAAATCCCAGTGAGTTCCTAACGTGCCTCTCTGAGACTTTACATAAATACACACGCATAGACCCAAACCCCCCTGCAGGCATGGCCCTCATACACTCTCATTTCATTACCCAATCATCCCCTGATATTCAAAAAAAACTAAAAAAAACTTGAGGATGGTCCAAATACAACTCAACAGGACCTCCTCAACACAGCTTTCAAGGTTTTTAACAATAGGGAGGAGGAGGAAAAGAGGGATCGATACCAAAGAAATCAGGCCAAATACCAACTCCTGGCTAATGCCATCCGAGGCTCACATACCCCTAAGCAAGTTGCCCCTAGGGGCAAGCCACCTGGGATCTGCTTCAAATGCAGTCAACCAGGCCACTGTGGATGGGCCTCTCGTAACCCCAGGCCCCCTCCTGAGCTCTGTCCTCACTGCAAACAGCCAGGTCACTGGGGGGTTGACTGTTCCACTCACCAAAGAGGGAGTGGCCCAGCCCCCTTTGGCTTCACAGCCATCCCTACTGGAAGTTCTTGGATTTGCCCAAGAGGAGGACTGACGATGCCCAGAGCCTGAGGCCCCCATGGAGATCACCATGCATGAGCCCAGGGTAACTCTCCTTGTAGCAGGTAAGCCAATCTCTCTTGTCATCAATACAGGTGCCACTTACTCTACCCTTCCTGAATATGCAGGGACAACAACCCCATCCTCTATCATAATAGTGGGGGTCATGGGATCAGAATACCACCATAGATCACTCAAGCCCTTTCCTGCACCCTACATCACACCCAATTCACACACAAATTTTTATTAATGCCTCAATGCCTGGCCCCCTTACTGGGGCAGGACATCCTTTCCAAATTCAAAGCTACCGTTACCCTAAACACTTTAACTCCAGCTACAATACTCCTGTTACAGGCTGCCCCAGACCTGGACCCTGATGCTTCCACCTTGCCCTTCCCTTTGGACAAGGTTAATCCCATTGTATAGGACACTTCTTCTCCCTCCATTGCTACACACCATTCCCCTATTCTTGTTAAGTTGTGGAACCCCTCTTTGTTCCCTAATGTCCCACAGTGCCCTGTTGCTAACAAACACCTAATAGGCTTAAAACCCATTATACACAAACTCCTTTCTTCTCATCTCTCACGGCCTACCCACTTGCCTTTTAATATATTCACCCTTCCAGTTATAAAGCCTAATGGCTCATACCATTTGTTTCAAGACCTCAGGGCCATTAAAGTGGCCATTTTACCCATAACCCCAATCGTTTGTAACCCTTATACTCTTCTGTCCACAATCCCAACAACAACCCATTTCTTCTGTGTGCTTGATCTCAAAGATGCCTTTTTTTCTATCCCCTGCCCCCTTCCTGTCAAAATCTGTTTGCCTTCACTTGGGCTGATCCTGATACACATCATTCTCAACAACTCACCTAAACAGTACTACCTCAGGGGTTTTGGGATAGCCCCCACTTCTTCAACCAGGCCTTAGCTCAAGACTTATCTGAACTTCCTCCAACCTCTAGCACTTTAATACAATATGTGGATGACCTCCTTCTTTGTAGGCCCTCCTATGAGGATTCACAGGCCCACACTGTTGCTCTCCTTAATTTCCTGGCCTCCAGGGGATATCGAGTGTCCCCCAGCAAGGCCCAAATTTCTCCTCCTTCAGTCATCTATTTGGGAGTCCACCTCACCCCCAACACCAGAGAAATAATGGTGGATTGCAAGAGTCTAATTCCTGAACTCCCTACTCCTACCAGAAAGGATGAAATCCTTTCTTTCTTGGGGCTTACAGTGTATCTTCGCCTATGGATTCCTAACTTTGGCGTGCTAGCAAAGCCACTTTATGGGGCAGCCAAAGGGGATCCTGCCATTCCCTTAGATCCCACAAAGCCCACTCATTCTCCCTTCCAGTGATTAAAATCCACTCTCCTCACAGCCCCAGCTCTATCCCTCCCAAACCTATCTCATCCTTTTATCCTAAACATCACCAAAACCCAAGGATTGGAGGTTGTGGTTTTGGGACAAGAGGCAGGAGATATTTTCTCCCCTGTTGCATACCTCTCTAAACAGCTGGATACCACAGCCTGGGGATGGGCTCCCTGTTTATGAGCCTTGGCAGCAGCCACCCTTTTAACACAAGAAAGCTCTAAACTAACTTTTGGACAACAAACAGTCATTTGTTCCCCCCATCATCTTCAAGACCTCAGCCATAAGGCCAGGTCAATTCTCTCCCCTTCCCGCCTACAACTTACCCACCTTACCTTCATTGAAAATTCCCAGTTCTCTGGGCCGGCCCGTGGCTCACTCGGTAGAGTGCGGTGCTGATAACACCAAGGCCCCGGGTTCGGATCCCTTATAGGGATGGCCAGTTAGCTCACTGGCTGGGCGTGGTGCTGACAACACCAAGTCAAGGGTTAAGATCTCCTTACCGGTCATCTTTTTTAAAAAAAAAAAAAAAGAAAATTCCCAGTTCTCCTTTAAACCTTGCCATGAATGCTCGCCTTTTCACTTCCTCTTGCTTCTTTTCCTAATAGAGACATACGCCACACCCTGTTCACAATGTATAACCAAGGTCTTGGTGGGTGGAAGGACACTTTCCAACATCCCGGGTCTGTGACCCAGAATCCTCGGGGGAACCCTACAGGACACATTCATATCCCTGACATACATTCCCACAACATGCTATGACCAGACAACTGCCACATCATGTTCTTACAGGGGTAAAAGCTACTGGATATCTCTTTCCAAAGGGGATTCTGGTGGAGTCCAGTGCCCACCCCCCCGACAAAACACTTCTGCTTCACCTAAACCATTCACCTGGGCTATAGCGATGGGGGAGGACTTCAGGACAAAACACGTCGGACCCCTGACCATGAGGGGACTTATCCTTCTTCTTGGTCCCTGCTTCTTTCGGTATTTCTCTAGTTTCTTACAGGAACGTATGCAGGCCTTCACCAACCAAAAGGTCACTGAATTCTTCATGGGAGGAGGATATCAGACCCTCAGAATCAGTGACCCTTCCCTGGAAGAATACAGCCTCCCCACACGAAACCAATACCCCACCACCTAATTGTTTTAGTCCTGAGACTAAAACAGGACTAAAACAATTTATATATTTTTATTTTTTCATATCTTCGCCCATCTCTAATAGGAAGTAGCTTCAGAGGAATGAGACCTTTTCCCTTCTCCCTATACTTAAAAGGCAGGAATGATGGATCTTGGATGTGACTGGTGCCATCTTTTATGGGACCGATGCCATTTTAAACACACTCAGCACAAAATGGTCACCAGCCTTTCCCTGATGAGAAACCTCATGGTTTCTGAGAAATAGAAACTCCTCTACTTCCACATGGGTGCAACCTTCCACCTGGTCACATCCTCCAGTCTTATCCTCCACACCAGCACCAACCCCCTCCCTGATTACGTCAGCCTTCCCTACAGCCCATATAAGCTCTCCCACCCCCACACCTGGCGCTGCCTTCCATTTTGAGTGCAGCCTGGCAGACTTTTCTTGTCTTTGGGAAGTAGAAAGTAGTTGGGGGAATCCATAGAAGTAGGACAGACCCACTGACTCACCCTGAATCGAGGCTGATGGTGGGTGTGTTGGTCTGAAATGGCAAAAGGAGAGAGTCCTGGAGGTACCCAGTTAAGCAGGTCCAGGAAGGGCAGCTGGGGGCCAATCAACCCAAGAGAGGGAATCGTCTGAAGGTCCCGGCCAGAACCCTTCCCCGGATTTTGGCACCAAAATGAAAGAAAGTGAGCTGAAATGCTGGGTACTCATCAAGCTTTATTAAAGGAAAAAGTCTGCCCGGCTGCACTCAAAATGGAGTATCCCCTGGCGTATTTCCCATCCTGCCTCAGTAGACACTTCCGTGAGCTTCCCTGGGCTGGGGTTCAAAGGTGGTTGGAGCACTTCCGGTTCCGCTGGAAGCCAGAGGCAGGACGGAGGGCAATGGCAGCAGGAACGAGACTGGACAGAGGGGTTGTGAAGAAGGCCACAGCAGAAGAGGTGCCAGGTCTTCCGGAACCCGAGGCCTCCCCTTTCAGAAATTTCTCTCATTATTCCTGCTTCCACCCTCCTGCCCCGGGGCTGCTCCTACGCCTCTTCTCTCCTAAGAATCCCCAGACCATGCCCATCCTGGGGCTGGACATGGGGTTC
>NW_007728093.1:265573-267489 GCF_000696425.1 Galeopterus variegatus | reverse complement strand
GGAGGTACCCAGTTAAGCAGGTCCAGGAAGGGCAGCTGGGGGCCAATCAACCCAAGAGAGGGAATCGTCTGAAGGTCCCGGCCAGAACCCTTCCCCGGATTTTGGCACCAAAATGAAAGAAAGTGAGCTGAAATGCTGGGTACTCATCAAGCTTTATTAAAGGAAAAAGTCTGCCCGGCTGCACTCAAAATGGAGTATCCCCTGGCGTATTTCCCATCCTGCCTCAGTAGACACTTCCGTGAGCTTCCCTGGGCTGGGGTTCAAAGGTGGTTGGAGCACTTCCGGTTCCGCTGGAAGCCAGAGGCAGGACGGAGGGCAATGGCAGCAGGAACGAGACTGGACAGAGGGGTTGTGAAGAAGGCCACAGCAGAAGAGGTGCCAGGTCTTCCGGAACCCGAGGCCTCCCCTTTCAGAAATTTCTCTCATTATTCCTGCTTCCACCCTCCTGCCCCGGGGCTGCTCCAACGCCTCTTCTCTCCTAAGAATCCCCAGACCATGCCCATCCTGGGGCTGGACATGGGGTTCGACTCTGGGGAGAGCGCAGCTCTTAACCAACACTTCCTTTCCTTATGTGATTGGGAGACCTGCTCAGATGCCTCAAAAGAACTCAGTCTTCTCTGCTGTGACAGAACCAGTCCTGGTGGAGTGAGCTGAAGAAGAATATCCTTTTGCTGATGCCTTGACCTTTATCATCCTGGACTTCATGAATCATAGGACCCGGAAATCTCTCTCTTTTTTTTAAATGTAATTTTATTAATATATATTTTTTTACATTCTAGGATGTTGTTGTGGAGCATTTGGGGAGGAGGAGAGGGGAAAGGAGAAGCAAGTGGGATGGAAGGAGGAGGGGCGGGATTGAGGCCTGTGGCACACCCCTTATTCCTATAGGGGAGACTAGGGGGCTTCCAGTGGTGGTTTGGTCATTGCCAGGCTGGGTGCAGATGTCAGGGGTTTGTGGCAAAAGCCCCTGCCCTCCCCCACCCCAGCTCGGGAACTCAGGGCCCTTCTGGCTGAGGCTTGGTGGTCATCACTGGGCTGGTTGCACGTGTTGGGGGGCATAGCCGAGGCCCAAGGCTCCCCACCACCCCAGCTCGGGAGAGCCCAGGGTACTTCCTGTGGCAGCTCAGTGGTCATTGCTGGGGTGGTTGCTGGTGTCAGGGGGGCATGGCTGAGGCCTGAGGTCCCCCACCACCATGGCTCAGGAGAGCCCGGCATGCTTCGGAAGTCTCTTGAACTCTTTCTTAAGCTAATCTGGGTGTTCAGTTTTTGACATTGGCTTCTGCATGTCAATAACCACGCGGATTCATCTGAACCACGGGGACCACAGCCTGTGGGAGTCCCCGGCACATCTTTCCTCCCTCTGCCGCTACCTCCTTGTGGAGCTGCACCCTATAAGTATTACCAGGCAAGGCATGTCTGAAAGTGGGACTCCATGATTTGGCCACTTCCATTCCTTTGCCATCAGGGGTGATATGGCTAATCAGATTGTGCAGATCTTGACCCAGGACCATGGCATGGAATTAGTATGCTGCTTTGACAACACCAGTTGGGACTGAAGCCTTCTGCTCTTCAGGGCAAACCATAGAGTCTCCTCCAATCTCTGAATCACTGATAGAAGAAGGGAAAGAAAAGAACAGGTTAAGACTGAGGCAGTGAGATGAAGGGCAGGAAGACCAGGAGAGACATACTGAAAGGGCTTTTACTGAGAATGATGTTCACTCTCCTTAACTCCTTAAGTCAGGCAGCCTCAAAACCTGGGAGAAACTTTTGGAAAAATGTCCAAGGTGTGCAATTGAAAATGAATCCATGGGGGCCGGCCCGGTGGCGCACTGCTACAGTGCACCGCTTGGGAGTGTGGCGGCTCCCGCCGAGGGTTCGGATCCCACATACAGACCGGTTCCCGCTCACTGGCTGAG
>NW_007728093.1:188802-264700 GCF_000696425.1 Galeopterus variegatus | reverse complement strand
TCCGTTGCCGGACACGAAAGAAAAAAAAAAAAAAAGAAAATGAATCCATGGAGTAGTGAGCTAGGCTATTCGGATTGAGATGGCCTAGAAAAAAGATTCTGGTTGTAGAATATGGACGGGGCCTTTGGGAATTATTTATAAAGATTAGACCAGGCTGGCCTTAGAATATATCAGTTCCCTGGACTCCTTGAGTCTGATCTGCTTTCTTCAGGCTTCTTCTGGACCTACTAAGCCTTCCTTCTAGCAAAACCTCACAATTCATTCTGTAATGAAGAGTTATTGGCCTGGCTAAAGGAAGGAGTTAGTAGGAAAAACATCTTATCTTTCTAGAGAAGGTCAAGTCTCCAATATGCCCAGGCTCGGCACAGCAATTATAGATACTAGACAAGATGCACTAACTGGCATTTAAAAGATGTTTAAAAGATTTAAAATATAAACCCGGAGATAGTGATTCAGGTCTGGAATGGGGCTTAGGAATCTGTTTTGTTTTGTTTTGTTGCATTCTTTTATTGTGGTAAAATATGCATGATGTAAAATTTACCACTTTAACCATTTTATTATTTAAAGTTTATTTATTAATATATATATTTTTACATTCTATGATGTTGTAGAGCAGTTGGAGGGGAGGGAGAGAGGGGAAAGGGGAAGGAAATGGGATGGAAGAAGGAGGAAGGAGGAGGGGTGGAATTGAGGCATGGGGCACCCCCCTCATTCCTGCATGGGAGATCGGGGGCTTCTAGCAGTGGCTTGGTCATTGCTGAGCTGGGGGCAGATGTCAGAGGGGTGTGGCTGAAGCCCTCACCCCACCCCAACCCCCCAGCTCGGGAGCCCAGGGTGCTTCCTGTGGTGGCTCAGTGGTTGTTGTGGGGCTGGTTGATGGTGTCAGTGAGGCGTGGCTGAGGCCCTTGGTCCCCCACCCTCAAGACTGTTTGTGGGTATCAGGGGGTGTGGCTGAGGCCCCAAGCCCTCCCTCCTCCCTAGCTTGGTAGCCCAGGGGACTTCCAGTCCTTCTAGGTTTTATAGGTGTTCTTCGGTGATGAGAGACCTTTACTAGTTAATATCAAACTTTATCTCTGGTCTGTGGGTATTTTGTTTTTTCTTCCAGTTCTATGTTAGATTATTTGCTGTTCTTACCACTTGTGGGTATTTTGTTTTTTCTTCCAGTTCTATGTTAGATTATTTGCTGTTCTTACCACTTAAAACTCTGCACTGGAACTAATTTGTTGTCCTTTGCTTACTTCTAAAATGGGGGGACTTCCTGTGAGGACTAGTACTTGAGCTCTGTGGTTGAGCTAAATTGCTGCTTTGCTGCTGATTCCCTGGGGAAGGCTTTCTGTGCAGCCCAGTTTTTAATGTTTGACTTTATAGGTACTTCTGGGTCTTGTGAGATCCAGTACATCTGGGTTGTGTAGAAACTCTGATCTGGGCCTGAGTCTTTTCAGCAGACTGCACCCCCTGCAGTTCTATATTCCTGATCAAGTCTCCTCTGAGTGGTCCTGCACTGATTGGGGGGCAGATCAGCTGTCCTTGCTGTGCCCCAGTGTTCCCCTGGTGGCCCATCTCCCCCACCGCCTGTGCTCCAAACACTTCCCATGGGAAGAGCCATGCTCTGGTCCCTTGCAATGACTAACCAGCCTCTGAATGGCTCCTTTTTTTTAGTTGTGGTTCTTTGCTCCTACGGGAGTCCACAGGAACCATTAGTGGTCTTGCTGGCCTGGGAGCCACCAAGGCCCTCTTCTCCCCTGCAACCTCTAAGCAACTCCACCTGAAGGGCACAGCTGTGGCTTTTGCCAACTCCTGCTCTGTGCACTCAGAAGCTCCAGCCTGAAAGTGGCCAGGGCTCAAAAAGCTTGAAGTGGTTCTTTCTCTCATCGTGGCTTCTCTCACCTTCATGCACTCTGTAGGTCTCTCCTCCTCTTCCGCTGAGCTACAGTGGCCCCAGCTTGATTGTCATTGCTTTTTAGTAGTTGTAAATTGGTTGATTTGTGGGAGAGAGTGACGCACTGGGGACCATCTATTCCACCATCTTGACTGGAAGCCCCATTTTAACCATTTTAAAGTATACAATTCTGTGGCATTAAGTACAATCACAATGAGAAATCTGTTTTTAGCAGGCACCCTAGGTGATTCTGATGCAAGCAGGAGTAGACCACACTTTGAATTTGTAGGGTGCCATCTAGTCCACCTCTACATATTTTTTCTGGGGTGAAGTTCTTTTCACATTTAACAACTACCTACATGCTAATGACCCCCAAATATATTGGTAGCCCCACCTCTACTGTTCCAGAGTAATATTTTTCCTGTATTGCAATCACATAATCTAGTTCTTAGGCACCTCAAATTCCAACATGTCCCAAAAGCAAACTCATTACCATCATTCCAAACCTAATCCTGTCTCAATTGGTGGCATCCACTCCTTGCTCAAGCTAGAAACTTCAGTTGACACTTTCCTCACTTACATTCCCCACACTGAAGTAGTCACAAAGTCTGGCGAATTCTACCAATAACAAATCACATTTATTCCATCCATGTGCCTGTCACTTACCAGGGGTTTCTGGGTTGTCATCTACCCTCCAATCCATTCTGCCCTGCAGACACAGGTTATTCATCTGTACAAGTACTTTGCAGATGTGACTAAAGATTAAGGATCTTGAGATGGGGAGATTAACCTGGATGATCAGAATGGGTCGTACATGACATTATAAGGGTCCGTATTAGAGAGAGGCAGGGAGAGATTTGACCACAGGAGATGTAATGACAGAAGCCAGAAGTTGGAGTGATGTGAGAAGGGCTGCAAGCCAAAGAATGTAGGCAGCTTGTAGAAGTCAGAAAAGGCAAGAAAATGTTTTCTCTTAGAGCCTCCAGCAGGAATGTGGCCCTGCTAACACCTTGATTTTAGATCTCTGACCTCCAGAACAGTAAGAGAATACATCTCTGTTGTTTTACACCAAAAAAAAAAAAAAGGTGCCAGAACCCCATCAAAGCCTTGGGGGAAAACAATCAATGAAAGGAATGATACTCCTGGGACTGCATTTCAGGCCCTTCCAGGTTCTTCCAGAGTACTGCTTACAACACTCTTCAGATGATGACCTTGGCTTTTTTCCTAGGAAAACATTAAAATGTGGTTAGGCCAGCGGCAAGGTATTTGCTTTTGTGGTGCTTTCCAGTTTACAAAGACATTTTGACATGTTTTTCATCAATTTCCTCAACCACCCTGCAGGATGAACATCATCATGCTCAAGCCCATTTTACAGATAAGATAATGGAGGTTCTAAGAGGCTAAGAGACTTCTCAAGGCCACATGGCTAACACAGAATAAAGTTCATCTTGAAGGGAATTCTTTTGACTCCAAATCATCTATGTTGCCTCTATATTATGCTGAATTTGTGCCTACCCCTGTGCACTGCATAATGGCCCCAAGAGGTCTAGGTAGAAAACTTTTCAAGGAGGTTTGCAGTGCAAGGACAGTTTAATGAAGAATTTTTACAAGTAACCTCGCCAGATGACAGTCTTTGTCTTATCACCTAATTGATCAGGAATAAGTATAACTATGAAGTAACTTTATTTGGGTCTCTTTTACTATAGTTCCTATTTTCCTTTAACATTCAAGCAATGAATATTTACTGACACCCTCTCCATGCCAGCCCTGGGAATTCTGAGATACCTCAGTTGTTGTCCTGTCCTGGAGGGCTTCATGACCTATAGTGGAGTCGGACACAGAGTCTAACGCTCTATCATGTGCTGAGTGCTACATCAAGATATGTGCAAGGTACTTGGGTTGCACAGTCCTCCCAGTAAGAAAGCTTTCCTAAAGGTGACATAGAGCTGGGCCTTATACAATGAGTAGATTTGTGACAGATTGAGAAGATGGAGAACTCATTAAGGAGTCAAATTGCATAAAATCCATCTCTTAACTTCCCATCTCATGTGTGCCATGGACCTACACTGTACTTATTATTTCTAGAGAGTGGTTACTTACTATTCCCCAATTCCTCCTACATATCCACACTCTAAAACTGTCAGAAAGGTCTTTTGGAAGATCCACATTTTAGTACATTTGCTTTCAATAAACCATATCTGTTTCAAATCAGCTGAGACCTAATGGCCCCCACCTGTATCAAGCAGAGACGCAATTGGTTGGACACAGCAAATGTCCCAAGCAAGTATATATTTGCTTTGGAATCATACACCTCCCTGACTTGTTTGTATGTGAACAAGTGTAATAAGGTTCTTCACCTCTTAATACTTAATACAATCTAAGGTACCCCCAGCACCTTACTAAAGAATAACAGCAAACAGGACACATGAATCTTGCAAAGAGTATCCATAAGATGGAGGAAATCATCCTTACATTTTAAAATTCAAAAAATGCACATTGTAGCAAGCACTTTTGCCTTTGAGAAGTATCATAAATAATTACTCCAGTTTTGAATCACCTTCAGTCTCTAAAGGCATTTCTTAAGTGCTTCTCGGAAATTTAGAAATAGATTCTGAACTAAGTAAAGCTGAATTGGCTCCAGATTTATTAGGAAAAAAATCAGTTCTTATGCAAAACAAAACGTACATATGTGCTTTTATCTGAAAATGAGATAAAGGTTGACTGCAGGGAAGTTAGCATCAACAGGCTGATTTTAAACACCAAGGTCAAGGGTTCAGATTCCCATGCCAGCCAGGCACCAAACAAAACACACAAACAAAAAAACCAAAACAGCCTGATTTTATATTGGCCACAAATCTGAAAAACTGAAGTGTGGTCATAGAGATCCAGAGAATCAGTAGTATTTCTATAATCAGTTCTAGGGTAATAGGCATGAAATAACATGTCATCAATGACCCATCACTTCTGAAATCTTTTATTATACAAACACTGATTGCAGAAAAATTAGAAAATGCAAATCAATGAAAGATGGAAGAAAAAGTTTTCCATATCACTACAACCCAGGGACAACACTGTTAACACTTAAGTGAAATATCCTTCCAGACTGTTTTCTATCCAGAACAAACCTACATAAATTTTTTTCACCACAAAAATCAGATCATACCTTACTATGTGGAAACCTGGGTTTCTTCATTTGGTATCTAGAAACTATCTTTCCACGTCAAGAAATCTTTTTGACTTCTACCTCATTATTTCTCATGACTGCAGGGACTATTTTTTCTGGGGGTGTACCAAAATTTGACCATTCCACTTTCATTAGTATTAATGTTATTTCCAGTTTTTTTGCTATTAGAAATATGCTGTAATGAACTTCCTTTTGATAAATCTTTGCACAGATAGAAGGCTACTTCTAAGCACCACATTCTGGATCTGTGTACATGTGGCATTCAACGGGACATCTCTCTGTAGATGTTCCAAGGCCTCGCAGCTAGATGGTGCCCCTCCCCCAATCTCTAGGGATTAATCCCAGAGTAATCCAGTTTGGATGTACTCTGTGTCCTGATTCTTGCCTTATTTAGGACATCACGAAAATCACAGTAAGAAGGAAGACAGTTAAGCTAGATCCCAAAACTTTACTGAAGTCTGTTTGTCATAAAGTTTAAAAGTAAACATTTTCCATTATTTATTACCACCACATTTGCAGAACCATTTGCTTTCAAGCTTCTTGTCTGGCAGAATTCTGGTTTGCTGTGGGAAAGGATGAAGCAGAACTTTACAAAAGAGCAAAGATCTTTTAGTAACTAAAATGAAACCTACAGTCAAGGCAAACCAGACCTGGGACACAATAACCATTACTTTTATCCACCGTATTTTTATTGTACATTCTCCCACTTTTTTTTTTTACCTCCTTAAAATTTAGATTTATAAGACAGTCAACTTAAATCTTTTTATTAAAGCACTTATTGTCACTGTCCCATTGTGTCTGGAATTTGAAAATATATACCCTGAATATTTGGGGATGAGATTTCTGTTTTTATGTTTTGATCCTACTCCAGAAAAACGAATTTCAACGTGTAATTAAGCATTTCCAGACTTTTAAGATAAAAGGATCCAGTCTTCTTTTCTCCAAATAGTTGGAGATGTAGAATGGAATCCTAAATGGCTATAATTCACATGTTAAAATCCTGCTGAAACATTCTCTCTCCCTGGATTTTGGAAGAGATAAATCATTCAACTGGAACGGCCCCCACAGAATCCAGAACATTCTTGTTAGCCAGCAGATCTTCATTCTAAGGTGCCATAATTCCTAAAATGCTGTTAAGAGCACCAAGTTCCACAACATCTCAGTTGTTAGGAGATCTAGGCTGAGGAGTCACTCCAAACAAGATCAGTTCTTCTATGAAAGGTGCCCTTTGGGGACATTTCCAAGATTGTTTTATACTCAATTAATACTTAGTTCTCTAGGGAACTTGATACTCAACACACTCTCCTTGAAATCAACAGAAACATTTTAGTAAGTTATGCTCTTGGATTTTTCCTGAAACCAGCCTGACAAAAAGTTTTTATGAAGATGAGTTTTAATGCCCTTTAAAAAACTCTATTAAGTACACTGTGAACTGCCAGAATAAGCACACTGAGGCAAGACCTTGTCGGGTGCTGAGACAGATATTAAAACAAGAGTGTCATGATTAAATAAGTTTTTATTGTCACATTTAACTGCTTTGTCAGATATACATTGTAGATTTCAGTATGGCATAAAAATAAAAACATTTTCCTGAATGTCAAAATCTGAACAGAGGAGATGGCAATGGCACTTAAACAAAATTAAATTCACTCTGGTGCTGAAGCAGCTGGTAGGCAGCTGGCAAAAGTGGAACACATCTGCAGACAAAGTGGTCTGCAACATGTCAGATCAAATGGCAGGGGGACAAGGCCAACAAACCCAGGACAGCAGTTAAAATACAGGCCCCCGAAGAGTGGATGTCCAAAGAATGGCAGTTTGAGCATTTTTCAGTCCATTTTATCTGATTTAGTATTGGAACTGAAGCTTGGTGAGTAAACGTCTATCCTATGAAATGAAACTACTTTTTCGGAACCTGGAAGCCTCTCTAACAACTAGTTTTAACTAGTCCTAAGGAAAGGCAGTTAAACTCCAAGTACAGTACTAACTTCACGGGCTGACCTCCTCACATGGTGGGTGGTGCCCCCTGCAAACCAAGAACCCACCATGCTCATGAATGTCCTAGTGGTTCCACACATTCTGGGCAAAACTAGAAAACAAGCACAAATTAAATAAAAAAATAAGTGCGTCCTGACAGTCTCTACACATTCCTTAATTATCTCCCAAAAGGCAACTTAAAAAAAAAAATAAGTATGGTCATTCAGATTTGAAATGAATCTTTATTCACCAAGACTCCCAAACAGTTTAATAAATGTCTTTCCTCCACAAATAAAACTAACACTAGGATTTGTCGGAAGATCTAAATGAATTATATCCCTCACATATGAACTCAGCTAAATCCACTGTTTTTGGAATCTGTTCGTCATAAAACTCAAGTCTGATACATAACTCCTTTCTGTTCTCCACTGCTGTGTGTCCTTCCTTTAAGACTCTAGAACAAAGACCATAAATGTGCTAGCGCAACACAGTAGTCACTGTAATCCACCAAGAGAAAAATAATTAATTTATTTTATGACATACTTATTTGGATGATTACTTACCGGTAATTAGTATTTCTACAAAGACCATAAATGTGCTAGCGCAACACAGTAGTCACTGTAATCCACCAAGAGAAAAATAATTTATTTTATGACATACTTATTTGGATGATTACTTACTGGTAGTTAGTATTTCTACATTTTTTTTTTTAAAGGCAACCATTTTAAGTGACAATACATATCAAGCTAGTAGAAAAAAGTTGAAACAAAGCCCTCTCTTTGAATCTCACAAAGTCATGCAGACAAGAGAAGGTATATCCGATTTGTTCCAATCAGGCTTCTTGGAATTATCAAAATTTCTTTTCTGGCAAAGATGAATTTGGCTCATCATAGAAAGAAGTTCTTTGAAGGCTGCTGCTAAACTCAATTTCCCTTTGAAAAAGTAAATTTCAAGGCATGATAGTGCAAGAGGTAAGTTTTTGATTTATAGAACATTTATAGACTAATTGTGCTTAGTCTCTAATTTCCAATTTATTTTAAAGAACAGAAAGTACACTAATAAGTTTGACTTGCCTTAATTTACCAGTACATCCATGAATCGCATCAGAATTAGGACAATTTGATTATCTTAATGATTCTGTTGTGAAACCTGCACACGGCATCTGAAGGTGAGAACCAACAGATGGAGGCTTCTCCAGTTGTGCACAAGGACTCTCCTCCCGGGAGTCAAGGTATCTAAGAAAGCAGTTCTCCCCGCAGGTTAAGTCTTCAAAAAAAACTCTCTCAGTAAGCAATTAAGAAAAACAGTGCCAAGTGGAGAGTTTCTTTTGTTTATTTAAATCCGGGAGGTCTGAGTGTTCCTGGGGTCCTCATCAGGACGTGTCACGGGTCTCGAGTCCTTCGAGTGTGAGTATTCACTATTATTAGAGGGCTCTGTAGGGTCAATCACATTTTCATAATCACTGTCATCTGATTCCTCGCCACTGTCTCCAGCTGCTCTTTGGGAAGGAGGAAGTTCTGCTCCACTTCCAGGATACTTCAGTCCCGCACTGGTGGAAGCATAATTAGAAGAGCCAACGGCTTGAGGTCGAGGCATAAAAACATTCCTTTCCATGCGAGAATGGCTCAGAGTACTTTCTTGATTGTTTGGGTGAAAATCAGAATAAGGCGGAGGAGGATCAGAGGCCTCTGCATCTTCAAGTGTACTTCTACCTTCAGCTGCAAACCCAGAATAGGGCATACGAGGACTGAACACTGGTTCCAAATTTTCAGACAGCATCTGTCTGCTTACCATCGCCTGCTGCAGTCCTGGGTGAAAACAGGAAGAATACTGTAACACTTTCCATATTTTCACAGCTTTTCATCTCAATGAATTACATGGTCAACCTGAATGTTCTGGAAAATGGCGAGGCAGTGAAATTGATAATTACTATTAATTATTTTATAACTGCATAGTATTTTATAATTTACGAAATATTTCACTAAACATTAATTTATTTATGCCCCATAATTACCTTCTGAAGTGTTATCATCATCATCATTATTATTATTGTTTCCATTATCTAGGTAAAGAAACCAGAGTTCAGGGCCGAGCCCGTGGCGCACTCAGGAGAGTGTGCCGCTGGGAGTGCGTCGGCGCTCCCGCCACGGGTTCGGATCCTATATAGGGATGACTGGTGTGTTCACAGGCTCACCGCACCGCGCTCAGCCTCAAAAAGGACAAAAAAAAAAAAAAAAAGAAAGAAAGAAACCAGAGTTCAGAGAGGTTAAGTGATTTGACTAAGGGGACAACTAGAAGTAGGGCCCTGAAACTCAGAACACAGGTCTTGTCACACCAAATCCTGTGCTATTTCCCCTATCTGCTGCTCACTGTGCTCAAAGACTGTGGGGACCAAAGGATGAAACTGAACGTCCTTAACACCCTTTAAAAGTCATGTGAATGTGAGATTTTTCCTCACATCAAAGAACGTATTTCTTTATAGCTACCTGTTACAATACATTTATACACCTCTTTGTCCTTAAAAGGTTAAAAGCCCTATGTTAGGTGGCCAGTCTTCCAGGTACTAGAACACAACTTTACATTTTTATGAATATTCTGAAACAGCTTACGCCTATCAGCCTATATAGCTTTAAAAATTTTAAGTAACCTTTTTCTTTTTTACATTATAAAAATGATACACACTCATATAAAATTTAGAAAATTTAGAAAGGAACAAAGAAAATAAGAATTGCCCATAATTCTATCAGCCAGATAACTCTGAAAAGAGAACAGGATTTGGAGTTAAGTATCAGGCCCCCCACTTCCTAGCTGTGTTACTTAGTCAAATCACTAATCCTTTCTGAATTCCAGTTTTATTATCCAGCTTTGTGTGGGTGTGTGTCTGTGTGTGTATCTATGTATTTTAAACACTGCTGAGATTACACTGTTTATACTGTTTTATTTCCTAGTTTTATCACTTAAGTATGTATATATTGAGGTGCAGGGTTCGATCCCTGTACCAGCCAGACACCAAAACAAACAAACAAACAAACAAGATTATATATTGGGCACTAACCCAAATTCACTTCAACGGCTGTATAATATTCCATCATATAAAGGTACCATAATGTTTTCAATTTTAATTTTTAAAATAGTAAATTGGCAAATTATAGTTGTATATATTTATAACACACCATAATTTATTCAACTATTCTACATTTGATTCAACTACTCTAAATCCCTGTTTGTATTTTTTACTTTTTCTAGAAAAAAATGAATCAGACATCATTTGCCTGGAAATAAAAATTACATTTTAATTGGATTATATGTTTTTTATTAGATTAGAAAATGTTGACATTATACTATTGATATTATTTCTCATATATTTTATAAATTTCACATACAAATGTTAAATCTGATGGTATTATACCAAACATGTCTGTTACCATGCTGAAATTATTAGATTCTTGGACCTAATTCTCATCAATCAGCTGGTTCCTTAGCTTAATAGCATCCATTCATTCACAGCTACCAAAGCCTGACATCTAAAGCCTTTATCATGACCCTGACTATGAATCAAATATAAAGTTAAAAGAATTTTAGGTAGCTCCTTTATGTGACTATAATCAACACAGGACACAGTCCCTACATGCTAGGCATGCCAGGGTTAACACAGTCCAGGTTGAGTATCCCTTATTCAAAATGCTTGGGACCAGAAGTGTTTTGAATTTCAGATTTTTTTGGATTTTGGAATATTTGCATTATACTTACTGGCTGAGTATTCCACATCCAAAAATCCAAGATCTAAAATGTTCCAATGAGCATTTCCTTTGAGAGTCATGTCAGCGCTCAGAAAGTTTCAGATTTAGGAGCCTTTTGGATTTTGGATTTTCTGATTTGGGATGCTCAACCTGTAACTGCTATCACCTTCACTGTAAATAGATCACGCTGTTCAATATACAAACACATCTGCACCTATCACTTCCTGGGATTTATCCTAACTTCCGCTTCAGCATTTCTACCTTTGGTCTTCTTTTTCATCCAGTTTCAGAGACTTGAGAGAGATACTATGAAAAGGAATACTTCCTCTCTGGAAAAGCTTAGCAACAAGAGAATGCCCTCCCCTATTTAGCTTAACGTGGGGGGCTTGATGAGTGTAGAAAGGAGGCATGTCATTTATGGCATAATTTGATGTTTAAAACAAGACATTTCCCTGATACTGAATGGTAAAATTAATAAGAAACTTACTTCTTTCTTGTTCCTTTTCATTTTTCCTCTGAGTGATTTGTCTTCTTAATTTGTTCACTTCTGCCTGACAAGATTCAACGACTCGCTCACTCTTTTCTACATCTGCACACACTGCCTGAGGAAAAGTTGACAACAAGATGAGTTAGCTTCAGATTCGAGCATGAGGCACTCCATACATTCAGCATTGATACAACCCAAGGAAAAGCCCAGATGGTTTCTTCAGTTAAAAAGCAGACACGTAAGGTAGAACAAAGTCATGAAGGCACAAGAAATCATTATTGTTATGGCACTGCCTGAGGAAAAGTTGACAACAAGATGAGTTAGCTTCAGATTCGAGCATGAGGCACTCCCATTCAGCATTGATACAACCCAAGTAAAAGCCCAGATGGTTTCTTCAGTTAAAAAGCAGACACGTAAGGTAGAACAAAGTCATGAAGGCACAAGAAATCATTATTGTTATGGCTCACTAATTTGCTGTTTTGGGTTTTTTGACAGCTAGCTGGTACAGGGATATGAACCTTGACCTTGGTGTTTTAACACCATGCTGTCACCAACTGAGCTAACCAGCCAGCCTTGCTTTCCTAATTTTAGTATAATTATACTATTTTGCTTGTATATTCTTGAAAAATAAAGATAGGAAAGATCTAATCTTTTCGCTTAATTATTCATTTTTAATGAGAGGAAAAGGGAATTTTTGATACCAGTCTAACTTACAAAGGACGAACAAAAGAAAAGACAGGAATGAGATGCTTTCAACTTAATGAGGGAATGTTGAAAAGGAAAATAAGTTTCAAAGTCAAGGTTTAATAAAAGATAACTGTGAGACTGCATCTATGTAATTTGGCCATTTATACTCAGAGCACTGTATGTTATATTGGTATTTTCAGATCAGGACTTATTCAATCAATGATGAAATGTATAAGAGCCACTTTGAAGTCCTCTGGCCAGGGCAGATAGTCTAAAAAGAGCATGGTCATGAATTCAGGACAAAAAGCTGTTCTCCAATGCACGTTCCTTCCATAGTAGAAATACCAGAAATTTCCAGAAAGTTGGCTGGTCACCAGGGAGCCTGTACAAAGTTTCCTATACTGCTAAGTGTACAGCAACCCTAACTGGGAACACTAATGCTGGAAACTGCCCTTGTATGCTTTCTCCTTTTGCCCCAGGCTGAACTCAGTCTGCTTCTTTCTTTTTCAGTAGCTGCCTTCATTCCTTTCTCTAGATACTGGATCTTCTTCCTTAAAGCCAGGCTTTCTTCAGGCCTGGGAGAGCTTTTTCAGCTTTACCACTTTTCTTCTTGTCCTCAAAGGCAAGTTCAAAGGCTCTTTTGTTCTTAGGGGTTTAGAACAAACTTCTCCTAAGAACACATCATAGGAAAGTATCATTAGCACCTAGCTCAGTATCTGGCTCATAGCTTCTGTTTCCATACATATTTGTTGCATGAATGACTAGGAATGAACAGGCTCCAGTTCAATCCTCCCACTCGATGGAGGCATCTGGGGACCAAGTGAGTGAACTAGAACAAAGGAGCTGTACTGAGTCATGGGTGTCTTTTGATATCATCTCTACTTAGAGCAGCTGGGGGTCAAGTGAGAGAATTAGAATGAAAGAAGCTGAGCTGTACCGAGTTATGGGTGCCTTTCGGTGTCATCTCTATTTAGAATAAAACTGATGGAGATAGATGTGTTCTTAGCTACCCTTCTTTAAACTCGAAATACATTTTCCAAGAAAAAACATTATTACAAATGGGGTCACAAGCATTTAAAACGGTAGTATTAATAATTTACTTCAGAGTCTTAATTCAGGCACATAATGAGTGAGACAGGCTTTTGTAGGCAGTCATGAGCAAGTACGCTACAGATCTGACATTATTCTGACTTTTGGACCACAATTCATTTGTCAGTTGGAAGATTATTAAAAATTAAAGTAGAATTAAAAGCATTTGGGCAATACAAATAAGATGAAAACTAGTAAATAAATCAGTTACCTGCACTTTCTCCTGAAGTGCATTATAAACCTGATAAATCGCCCTGATGTCTTTCATTACTCCATCCTTGTCAAAAAAGTCAGTACTAGAACGGACAGAAAAAGATGTCACAAAGTTGTTATAATTGCCATGAACCTGAAAGTCATTTTTCCAGCACCGCACTCTACCGAGTGAGCCACAGGCCGGCCCCCCGAAAGTCATTTTTCCTATCATTTCTACCTTAATCTATTACTTAAATGCTGTGAATCTAAGGTGACAATGTCTAAGCAATAATGCCCATACTACTAGAATTACAGAAGAGAAATAAAAAAGAATCCACATTACCAGGACAATTTAAAAAACAGTTAATACCTATACATTTTTCAGTGACTACGTTTCACTTTTAGAACCTCAGAAATACACATACTCTATCCAAACTTTTGTATCAATTATAAAAAAAAAAATTGTGGCAAATGATAAAAAATAATTGGTAAAAGTAAACTATCTTTTTTTTTTAGAACCTCAGAAATACACATACTCTATCCAAACTTTTGTATCAATTATAAAAAAAAAATTGTGGCAAATGATAAAAAATAATTGGTAAAAGTAAACTATCTTTTTTAATAAGAATAAAATTTTGATATCTGCTGGTGGTGGCTTAGAGAATTACCTTACTGCATTCTTCAATTTCAACCATTTCAAACTCTCTTTCGCATCTCTCCACACATCTTTTAAATATTATTAACAAATGAAATATTGTTGACAAAAGAAAGGAAAAAAACTCATTTTACCTTTCAACTTACCCATGTTCTTTAATAACTTTGGCATAACTCTGAGAAGTATTTGGCACTGAAGACACTTTGTACTCTTGCTGGCTGGTATTGCCTAGATTGGGAATAGTAAGTGATATCCTTTGATTATACCTGTGGGGAAAATCGAGAAAGATATCATGTTAAAGTATCACTCTACTCTAAGAAAAGGGTATGGCAAAAGGAATCTTAGTCTCTGACATTGGTGAACTAACAGAAGGTCTCATGGAGCACCTACTTCTGCAGACAACTCAAGGATGCATGAATTAGCAATTTTTTCCCTTCTCTTAAAATAGAATCTCGGTTATAAACTTCTTGAGGGCAGAGGTCATATCTTATACATCTTTTGCATCCCCACAGTGACTGATGCAGTGCTAAGCATCTTGTAAGTATTCAAGAAATATCTACTGATTAATTAATGAAATCTTGGAAATGGCTATTTAACAATTGATAGCTATTTTCACTGATTTCAATTTAATTTTTTCTACAAGTGAATTTCCAGGGGAAACTTTTTTGCTATGTATAGGCAGACAACAAGATCATATAATCATATGTTCTTTTACTTTAACAAGTTCACAATGCAAAACCCTCATTAACCAGTAGGTGGATCAATTTTACAATTTTGTCTTTGAAATCTATGATTTAAGATTATAATCAGACTTTCACAGCAATAAAACTATTTCTACCTAATGGATTACAGAGGAGAAAATGATCATTTCTAGCTGTTTATTACTAAAAGAATTTATGCATAATAATTGTGTCTTGCTAATGCTTCTTGATATAAAAACATTTTTAATTTATACAAAAACTGACAAGGAAAATAAGTTCTGTAACTACAAAGAGAACTAGCTGAAGAGAATTACAAAAGCTTTTCTTTAAAGATGCCACAAAATGCACCATAACACATATTTTCAAAGTCATGAATCCCAGTTACTTGTACCAACATCCTTCTGTTTATGTGGGGCTGGTGGGAAAGCTTTCTTTACCTTCGATTTGGTCTAAAGAGAACGTATTCTAAAGCATGAGTGGAATTATTGGCAGTGGAGATGAAGCTGAAGAGAAGGAAGACGAGGTCTGGCACGCCCAAGATGCGGGTAAGCTGCTTATGGAGAAGCTGCTCTCTGTATGACATCTGCTGCTGCGTATTGCGCCGGAATCTGTACCACCCAATGACTTTCTGCAACAAAAACAGGAGGAAAAAAGTCTTAAAAGTTGTGTGAATTTTACAAATTTAATTCTGAATGTATCATACAAATACTTATAAACAAATATTTATAGTAGCTTACATGTGACAGCCCCAAACTAAAAACAACCCAATTGTCCATCAGCAGGTGAATGGATACACAAATATGATATATCCATGCATTGGAATCCTACTCAGTAATAAAAAACCAAAAAACTTCTAATATACATCGTAGATGAATTCCCAAATAATTATGCTGAATGAAAGAAGCTAAACACTGCATTCCCCCCAAAAAAGAGTACTGTATATGCTAATAGGTTCTATTATACAAAATTCTAAAAAATAAGAACCTATAGTGACATAAAGGAGATCAGTGGTTGAAAGGGATGGGAGTGGGGAGAGATAAGAAGGGGGGATTAAAAAAGGGCACAAGAAAACTTATGCAGGTGATCGATATGTTCACTATCTTATTATGGTGGTGGTTTCATGGGTATATAAATTTATCAAACTTATCAAAGTGTACAGCCTAAATATGTACAGTTTATTGTATGTTAATTATACCTCAATACAACTATTTTTAAAATTTAGCTTTGTCAGCTGTAACTATAGCATAACTAAATTGACTAAGTGAATTAAACTGGTATGCTCTCTGGAAGAATATGTCTCATAATGTGGTTTACTAGGCATCTGGAAGACAGATGACATAAGAGAGATCTGAGAGGAGCTGACTGAAATGCAGATTCTTGGGCCCCAAGTCTGCAGAATTAGAACCTCTAAAGGTCAATCCAGGAATGTGAATTTAAGATAAGTTCCTTGAGTTTTTGTTTTGTATGCTGAAATTTGAAAACTTCTGTTGCAGAAACAGTCTAATTCTTTAGTAGAAGATCAATCTTCATATAGCTTCCTTCTTTGAAACAAACTCTGAGTAAAAATCCTGTTTTAGGGCCGACCCCGTGGCGCACTTGGGAGAGTGCGGCGCTGGGAGCGCAGCGTCACTCCCGCCGCGGGTTCGGATCCTATATAGGAATGGCCGGTGCGCTCACTGGCTGAGCACGGTGCAGGTGACACCACACCAAGGGTTGCGATCCCCTTACCGGTCACGAAAAAGACAAAAAAAAAAAAGAATCCTGTTTTAAGACGTAAAGGTAATTTAAAACTGTTAGTGTCATATTAAAATCAACAGTAAATTGAGATTATGTCCTGGCACTTTCATGTAGAAAGGAAGTAAACTAACTTTTGCTGAGCCCCTGTGCCAGGCCCCTGACTAGCTCCATCACAAATATTTTCACTAATTATTACAAACTACCTGGGAAAGGGAGTAATGTTTTCTACAGTGAGTTCATATCACATGCAAAGAACTACACGGAACAAAGAAATAAGCCATAGTGCCTGACTTCAAGGAGTACTACTGAACATAAAGCACAGCTTCCAATTAGATTAAAGCAATTAGTTCTGATATCCTTCAAATGAAAACTCAAACCTTTCTTTCAGTGTACTATCTTATAAAAGAGATGTTTTGTCCAATGTCACACAGGCAATGAGTGACAATCAAGATGTGAACCAGGGCTGGCCAGTTAGTTCACTTGGGAGAGCATGGTACTAGTAACACCAAGTCAAGGGTTAAGATCCCCTTAATGGTCACCTTTAAAAAAAAAAAAACAGACGTGGAACCAGGCTGCCTTTTTCCACCGCTCAATACTAACTTTCAAATTCTACGTTAGTCACATGATGGTGGTCATAAAAAAGTTAAAAGTAGTTTTCCCTTCAAGAGTAAGTGGATAAGAAAAGAGAAGAAAACAAAAACACAAGCAACAAAAAAAAGAATAAGTAAGAAAGTGATCAGTTGGCTAGAAGTATCGACGTATGTGAACATGGCACACTTCATTCTAAGACTCAGTACTCAGTACCTAACTTTGAAATGACCTCCTGTGTAGGACTGGGGCATGTTTCACACTTCCTCTGACTCTCTGCAAAGACCTCAACGGCACTTAGCACACTGGCTGTTTTCACAAAATACTCAGGAACAGAATCCTGAAAGTGGCTACTGGATGAGTAAGAGTGCTTTTCAATAATGTTGATTCCAAGTGTTTTATTCCATCTATATTTTCTGAGATGCTGGAACTTAATTAATATTAACTTAATATTGGATATCAACTGATAATAATCAACTTATTTATTTGACATTTGCTAATAATTTTAAACAGATTCTCTATCATTCTGATCAATGAAGGATGAGATGCCAAATTAATTTGCATTGGTGATATCTACAATTCTACCTTTCAGAGCTAACAAACAAGCTAGTTGCAAAGCTATGGAGAAACAAAGACATTGATTCTGAAAAGCACATTTTGAATAGCTATGTTGAACCGTGATGAAGAATTATGGATTGTTCCCTAAAACCTTATCTCTGCTGAAGTTTCATAGCCATTTTTTCACACAGACTTTCTTCTTTATTCTCTGTTAGACATTCACTTACATTTTCTGGAGCCAAAGCAATTATCTCAATACCGGGCATATTTATCATCATTAGCTTGTGTTCTTTTTGGCCTTATGATGATATTAGAATGGCTATTATGTTTATTGTTACCTATTTCAGAGCAGATGTTTCCAGAAGGCAGAAATCCTTCTTCTTACTTGCTTTGTTTGGCCTTAGCCTAAAACCCCCAAGGACTGTGGAAACTTTGTAAACACAATATGGATTCTGCCAGAATAGTAATTCAGCCTGTGACCACACCAAGACCTACTGGGGAATTTTCATATCCAAAACATTAGCCTCTATCTTAAGCCTAATATTTTAAATGTACTTTTGCAAGTAACCATCCTTTTGAAGTGAAGACACAGGTTTGTGCCTTTTCTGAGGAAAAAAATCCAAACTAGGTTCAATTATAAAGTTTTGTCATCTAAATATTACATATCATTTCTGCTTTTATAATGGAAATTTAGACTTTTGAATAAAATCCTTACAGAGTGAAGGGCTGGCCACTTAGTTCACTTGGTTAGAGTGTGGTACTGATAACACCAAGGTCAAGGGTTCAGATCCCCTTACTGGCCAGATGCCAAAAAACCCAAAAACAAACAAACAAAATAAATAAAATAAAATCCTTACAGAGTTCATATTATGTACAAGGTAGCACAGGAAATACTACGAAATGTAAAACGTAGTTCCTGCCCTCAACAAATATCAGTTTAGTTTGCATTTCCCTAATAATGAATGATATTGAACATCTTTTAATGTGTTTCTTCGCCATCCTCATCTCTTTGGTGAAGTGTCTGTTCAAATTTTTTCCTATTTGGTAAAAGAGGATTTTTTTTTTTTTTTTTGGTAGATGGCTGGAACAAACTCCTATCTTTAATTGCAAAGAAAAACATAAACATTTGTTTTAGAACAAAGTTCTATGAAATCAAAACTACAGATCAACTTTTAGCTTTTTTGAGACCGTTGGCCCCAGGAAAAGCAAAGTTAATCCCAAATAACAACCTATGATTGATCTATTGTGTCTGAAAACAGCTAATCCTATTTTAAAATCCCAAAATTAATTTGGAAGTGTGTCACTACCTACTATTGAAAAGACTACACAGTCCTTTTCTTTTTTTCAATTATAGAATACATGATCATTAAAAGAAAAAACTTATCAAATAAAGTCTACCTTCATCAATACCATCCCTCCCCCTTCCCAAGTTTGTTTGGCTTCATTCCAGATCTTTTTTGCACATCAGAACACCCATACAGACTTTTGTTTTTAAACAAAATGGGTTCAAACTATAATACTGCTTTTGTCACTTAATGTAACTTAGAGATATTCCTACGTCATCACATGAAAACCTCTTTTTTTTTTTTAAAGATGACCGGTAAGGGGATCTTAACCCTTGACTTGGTGTCATCAGCACCACGCTCAGCCAGTGAGCGAACTGGCCATCCCTATATGGGATCCGAACCCGGGGCCTTGGTGTTATCAGCACCGCACTCTCCCGAGTGAGCCACGGGCTGGCCCGAAAACCTCTCTTTTTAATGGCTGTTTTGTATCCCATAGTATGGAGGCAACAACATAATTAACTTAACCATTCCCCACTGGTGGACACTTAGATTTTTTTCAAAGTCCTCACTACTCAACAATGAAGCAGCAGACACCCTTGCACACTGATCAAGAAGCCAGACTACATGGTTTAAACCTTGGTTCCACCATTAACTGCTGCTGACCTTAAGCAAATTACTTAGCCTTAGCTGTCTCAACTGCAAAATAAATCACTTGCCTCATAGAACTCCTGCAAAGATTAAATGCGTCAATTCATGGAAAATGTTTACAACACGGACTGAGTTCAGTTAAAATGTTCAATAATTCCAACTTTTCCTATCTTTGTGCCCAGGTGTAATTAATTATTTTCTTGGGCCAGATTCCTACAGGTGGAACTGTACACTTAAAATTCTGACTCTTATCATAAAACTGTCCCCTCAAATGTCTGTATCAATTTGCATTCCAACTACTGCTTCCTCATTTCCCACAGCTTTGCCAACAATGGACATTACCAATCTTTTTACTCTTTTGCTAATCTGATGTGCAAAAAAAAAAAAAGTACCTTGTTTCAATTTGTGTTTCCTGATTGAGGTGGAACATCTTTTCATTTATTTCTTGGTTATTTGCAAATTTCTTTTTTCTTTTATGAATTACCTATTCTTAATCCTTATTCATTTCTCATACTTAAAATTTTGAAATGTACTTAAAAAAATACTTCCTGGTACTTTTAATATATGTGGTGATGTTAGAGAAAACTGCTCCAATAAGAATCTTCATGGAACAAATTCTAGTTTTAGAAAGTATGATAAAGGTTCATAATCTAAAATATGAAAATAAATGAGGATGTAAGGTGGGTCTGGGAGATGCGGAATGGACTAGTAAGAGATTCCAGACTGTATGTTCTCGGGCAAATCACTGAAAATGAGGGAGTTGAACCATGTGATGCCTGTGACTGCTCTACCACCCTTTGCCTGCTGGGCAGGCAGTTTGGTTAGACTGCCAGGACTAAGCACCTCCTGAGCTCAGTATCACACACAAAGCCACTCTGCCTTTCTTCTGACCTGTCATTGCACATTTCTTATTCTTCCTTTTATCCTTACCTGCTTTTCTTTCTTTCTTTACATGGAATATACCCATCAGTGGAAAGTCCGCTGATTTAATCCACCTACACTTAGTCCTGACATCCTTAAACAAAGGTATTTCGTTTTCCATTTGACTAGTTGAAAACTTTTATTGGTGCTTTTCATCGCCTCAAAGTGATGGTTGGAAAATCAATCTATTTTTCTGGAATTAATATTCCAAGGTAAAACTGTAAAATCCATACATGGTACAGCAGAGTAAATTTATAAATGAGACTATCAGACAATACTGCAGCAGCAAAACTTTGGTTTATTTTCAACTTTATTTAGACTTGCTTACCATACATAACCAGAATATTATTTGCATATACGGATAGAAATAATAAACACATAACATTTTGAAAAATATCTGTGTTCATCTTCAATTGTTTAATTGTAATCGACATTTTTTAGAAATATTTTTCCTGATTATAAAATGCACGTGTATTAAATATTTGCAAATTTATTTTTTAAATTACAAGTAAAAAGAACCACCTAGAGTCAGTTGAACAAATGTTAACTTTTCAGATTATAGTTCATTTTTTTCCTCTAATTTTTACATAATGAAATCATACTATAAATACCTAAATTTTTTTCTATTGATATACTTTAAACACTGTCTCACATCTACAATTTACCTTTAAAATCTACTTAAGTTAGGACTTCCAGGTTAGCTCAGTTGGTTAGAGCATGGTGTTATAACACCAAGGTCAAGAGTTCAGATCCCCATACCAGCCAGCCACCAAAAAAAAAAATTTACTTAATAGAAATGTCACATATTAACATCAAATCTCATTGTTCCATTTTACATTCCTTTCTGGTTTGAAGTTTGGGTGATAAGACATGGAATGATTTCTGAATCAGACTGTGCAACGAATAGAACATACCTTTCTCCGATCTTTAAGAATTCTGTCCAAACTTTCTTCATTAACTTTGCTTGCGTAGTCATAAAAACTAGTTTTTAAAAAAAAAAAAATTAAAAATTTCATTAAAATCACATAGTATTGTAACATGGACATGCTTAGTTCCTTTCTGGTTTGAAGTTTGGGTGATAAGACATGGAATGATTTCTGAATCAGACTGTGCAATGAATAGAACATACCTTTCTCCGATCTTTAAGAATTCTGTCCAAACTTTCTTCATTAACTTTGCTTGCGTAGTCATAAAAACTAGTTTTAAAAAAAAAAAAAATTAAAAATTTCATTAAAATCACATAGTATTGTAACATGGACATGCTTAGCCACATGTGTCCATAGGGCATCTAAAAAAGATATAATTGCTTTTCTTCAATAGGTACATGCAGAGAAATCAGTGTAAATGCTTTCCTGATATCAGGTATCTTTTGCATCAAAGAATACTCAAGAGATTGCTACACTGAAAAGATACTACTTCCACATGTGGGAGGTACTAATAGCAAGTAATTACAAAATGTGGGGCTTCAAATGGCTGTGGCAACTTTTCTTTGCTTCTAAATATCAATTACGAAAAAAGATAAAGTAGTAGCTAATTTTCTGAGAAACGAAAAAGGGAAATGAACATTTGTTGAATGCTTATTGACACTTGGCTGCATGCTTTCTCATGTTACATCATTCTTGCCTCAATGCTAGGAGGTATTAGTTCAGCCCAACAATTTAACAAGGTTCATTTCTAATTTTGTAGATAAAGATACCAAGATTAAGTGACTTGCCCCAAATCATAGAGATGGTAGATAGAAGGGCTGGGATTTCAAGCGAGGTCTGGCTAGCTTCAAACTAATGTGCTCACCTCCAAAACAGATCAAGGGGACCAGGATCCCGTGGTGAGCAATCTGGGTGTAATGACATGCCGGACTTTTCTACCATTGGTCATGGTCTTAGGAATGCCATCCCTCCACCAATCCTCCCACCACCATAAGTACAGGCTTTTCAAGGCCGGAAAGAATTCAAGGTACAGTGAAAAACAGAATGGGGAGTCAGGAGATTCCAGTTCCAGCTCCAGTTCTGCTTCTCACTGTATGATCTGGGGCAAGTCACTTAAACTATCTGGCCTCCATTTCCTTTTTTGCAAAATAAGAAGTTTGGAATAGAAAAATTATTTCTAAGGTTTTTTTCAGCTCTAAGAATTCAGTTAAATCTTTGTTTTGGTACTACTTTGTTGACAAGAGTTTTAAGGAATTCCTCAGAAGATCAAAGCAGGGCATGCCCAGCGAAGCTTTGGATAGTGAGGGCCAAATCTGACATTTTCATAGACTGGACAGAGGCACTTTGTGGACCAGGGCCTGAAACATTTCATTTGCTCTGAGATTCTTTTCAAATGAACTGCTGGTTGATCGTCTAGCTTCTCCAGTCCTCTTTCAGTTATGTGTAAATCTAACAGAGGTGAAGTTCTCAGCTACTTTGAGGCTTCATTTATAGGTAGACATCTTGCATGATGACCGTCTTCTGAAATAATCAACGTATAGGGGTGATGTATGGG
The DNA here is from genome assembly GCF_000696425.1 of Galeopterus variegatus. Taxonomy (NCBI): domain Eukaryota; kingdom Metazoa; phylum Chordata; class Mammalia; order Dermoptera; family Cynocephalidae; genus Galeopterus; species Galeopterus variegatus. The sequence goes on along the minus strand of NW_007728093.1, from coordinate 241,893 downwards.
AGGTGAATGTGATTCAAGTCCTCAGGGGTTCTGGGGTACAAGGGGGCTGGGTGTTTGAGCAGCTGACAATGGGAGAGTGGTTAGGGAGAAAGCCGGAGGGAACACGTAGGAGGAACAGCCAAGTAGCAGGGGCTGGAGGGTGTTAAGCAAGAAGTGCTGATCAAGTACACTGAATTGTACTTGTGTGGGCAGTACTAGGAGGAAAGTATTGGCCCGGCTTTTGCGAAGGGGGAAGAAGTAGGGCCTCAGGGAATTTACAAAACACGGAGTTGGGAGAAGTCCAGCGAGTGAGAGATACTGGACGTTTTATCTCTCATCCTTTTCCCTCCAGATATCTCTCTGTTGTTTGCTTTCGTCCTTCTGAATGCTTCTCCTCCCATGTCTTTCTCTTTCTGTCCTTTAGTTGGTCATAATATGGAACTGGTGTATATTAAATGCATTTTTTATTCCTTTTAAAAGCACTCATTAAATTATTTATCTATATGTGATCCCCGATTAACTTTCTCCTGCATGGTTGAAGAGCCCTTGATAGGGAGACTAAGGGGGAATGCTTCCATTCTAAATCACTGAGGCCATAATTTACTCTTTCCCGCTCCCCCTCTCCTAACCTAACACAGCTCCACGCACGTAGTTGGCATTCAATAAGTAAATGAATTTGGGTGCCCTCAGTTATGCTTGTGACTTTGTAACCATTATCAGCTACAGGCCTAAATTCAGTAGTTTTTAATCAATCAATCTTTTAAATAAGGACTAAAAACTACAAAGAAGGACGTGGCTTACCTAAAAAGTTTTGAACAAGGCTGATGGTTATGGATTTCTGTAATTAGAAACAAGAAATAACATCTCAGTTAATCATGTAAGACACAGACAACTATAAAATAGTTCAGAATTTTTTTTTTTAACCAAAATTTCAGGCAATAAAAAGACAGTTTTCCTTTCCCACATAGGTGCTGCGTGTACACTAGTGAAGGCAGTGTGACTTCTTAACATTTACACTGGGGGCACATTCTCAGAACAAAGTAGACAGGAGAATGAAAGTTCTATTCCCATTTGTCTGTGTATGATAAGCACACATTGGAAAAGTTTTACTCAGGAACATGTAGTTATTGTATGCCTTATTCAACCTTAACTATTTAAACAAAGCATAATAGGAAAAAGTAACCAGTAAGTGGAAGCATTTAATCAAGTTGGATAAAAGCTGTGAGGACAGCTTGGGGAGAGAAGGGCTGTAACCATCCTACCATCAATAACCAATTCACAACTCATGACAGCTTGGGCCAGGTGTTTTGAAGGGGAAGGAATCTGAAAGTCTATTAACCCTTTCAAAGACGGTCAGTATCGCAGGAAACAGTCATTTATAAGCTGATCCTAACGGCTTCTGAAAAATTGCAGTGATTAACCAGAGTGAACAATTTCTTCAAGCTCTTTAGGGGGCTTAGGGTCTGGGTTTCTTTATAAGACCATAAGACTAATTGACAATTTAATTCTATTAATCAAATTCTCCTAGAGAGTGAGTCATCACCTGCTGTTTAAACAGCCATAGCCTCAGAGTTCCAGCTGTAATTTTAACTTAATTAAAATGAAACCACAGCCTTGAAGGACATTGGGCTATGCCTTTTAGCTTCTGTACTTGTGCTAATACTGCCAAAACACATCACAAATGCAATACTTCCACAAGAAAGAAAAGTTCATTGGCCTAGCTATGACTGTTGATATAAGTGATGCAAATAAGAAAACCTCATCTAGAAATATTTCCTCCTTTTACGACTAAAAATGATATAGTATACAATCATAAGTTATTTCAGAGATTCTGTTAATAATTAGAATGTGGAACATTTGTAACAAAAATATTACCCAGAGTTCAGGGAAAAGAAAAAGTCATCTTCTACTTTAAAGAAAAGACTAGCTTGTTTAATAAAATCCCTGGAGTAAGTTCTGAACTCTGAATGCATACTCCTGTCATCAATCCACCCTGGCAGATTCTTACATAATTTACAACCTGGCTTAAATGCGCACTAAAGACATGCTCTAAATAACATGTATTTTCTGAAGGATGTTAAAACTTTCTAAGACGTTTTGCAGTACTAAGCACTCCATGAAAAAAACAGAGTGATGGTCTCAAACATGAAAAAGCTGCAGATCAGAATGAAGTTGAAGGAAACATTAACTGACAGTGGACCTTTGGCAGCAGGCAGAGGCTGTGCAACCTCGCCTGGAATTTCCAGAGTTTCCCCTGCCTCCACGGCTTATCCACATGCTAGACTGCTCTTCATGAAGTACACATGGCCTCTCTGCACACATATATTTAAAAATCCTCACTGTGTGGTACTGTTGTTCTGGCTTTGCTTCCTGCTGCAAGAGGCTGACACTTTCTTTCCTCCCCCTTCCATTCTTTCCAGTAACTGTTACTGCACCACCTCATGTACCCAGGACACTTTTCTATTGCTGCCTCCTCCCTACCACTTCTAGAATTAAGGGTAGACAGCTCTGCTTAAAGTGAGTTACCTTTTTAAATTGATAGGTGTTCAAAACAAGATACAGATGTTTCATATTCAAAATGTGAAAATTCTATATTAGTTCTTATTGAAGAGTAAAGGTGTCTGTGCATGGATTCAGACATTTTCAACAAATAATAAATGTGGTCAATTTATTTTACTTATATCTTATTTTGAAGGTTAAGCTATACCAGAAAATCTCTTCACAGCTCTGGTGTGAATAAATAAATAACCAGAATATAAATCAGAAATGCTATTTTTGCAATCACGGCAGATAAGAGAGCCCTTTCTTTCATGGTTTGCTGTCAGTTAACTGCATCTGGCAATTTAACCTTCATCTACCAGATTAATTTTGAAAACCCAGGTGCAACTAATAAATAACTGCACAGACGTCCTATGAAACAAAAACACCCTCAATGAAAGACTAGCTATAATCTGTACACATATCAACTCTTTACTTAGCAAGTCGATATCGTGGTGAATGGGACTTATAGCTTTGATCCTTTAGGAAACAGTTCAGTCTCTTGTCTTCCCCCAATTCTCCTCCACCTCAATCTTCACCCTTGCTCCCCAGTCCATGTACCAGAGGGCTATCAGAATAGGCTTGAAATTGATGATTTGGTCCCAAAATGACCGAACCCGCCAGCAGTATTTCAAACCACAAACCACTCATCTTCACACATTCTGCATTTTAGTCACATAGCGATAGGCCAGACCCACATATGTTTTACACACTCCTTGCTCTGTGTCCCCTCCAAATGTACCGCCCACTGGCCCTAAGTTCACCTCCTTCATGACATCTTTACAGACTTCCCCCCTAGCAGTTTTTCTCTCAACTTTGCACACTCATGGGATTTTCTTTGTTCCTTTCTCACAGCACTCATCTTGCACTGTATTTCTGTATATCTGCCTTATGCTCCCCACAGTTCTAAAGCAGGGATGTATCTGGGCATCCCTCTCACTGCCCAGCATACGCCTCACACATGGAAGTTCTTCAGTAAATGTCAGCTGCATAAAGAAATGAAAGAACCTTGCTTTGTTCTGAGTATCAGCATGTGTTGTTTGGTGATCTGCCTGAGGTACACCGGAAGGACTATGATCCCTATTATCAAAAGGAGACTGATCCAAAGATAAACACTCCTTTATATTCCCCAGCAATCTCCCCCATAGTAACTGTTCGGCTTATCCCTCAGAAGGCTGTGTAGGTTTAGGAAATATCTCATGTAAACAAATGTGAAATCTTTGCCAGATCCTTCTAGGAAAGACCAGCACAACAAATCCACTAGTTATAATATGAGATGATACTGGCAATGGGGAGAGCCTAATTTGAAAACTTGAGTTTTGAAAACTCACTGTAGTTTTGAAGAGAGGATCAATCAAGTGGTCACACATCAATTCAGTAAAAGTCAGACCAGTTGGTGTATAAGGGAGAGCTTTAGAGAAGGCCTACAACTTACAGTTACTTACTGTAAGTTTACACTAACTTATAAAAACATCTCATATCATTTGTTAGTGCAAATAATTTTAGTTTCTTTCTATACACTCTTTTAATCCTTTAGATTAAAATCAGTTAAGAGCCAAAGAACAAAACAACATATATACATAAAGGATATTTCTAAGGTCAATGATAAACTTACCAATTACTTGCAGAAATTCTGTGTTGCTGATTTGTGAGTCACTGATGCTAAAAGTTTCCTCTTGTCTTACCTCTCCCAGCAAAAATCCTTCCTAAAAGTAACAAAAGAAAATAGTTGCAAACTAAAAATAAAGATGATTTTTACTGAAATTAAGAGGAATTAAGGAAATGATTTTATAATACTTATAACAATCACCTAAATTAGCTTGCCATGTAAACTACTATTCTATTCTACTACTATTCTATAAACCAACAAGTAGACTAAAGCAATTAGATTGAGAAAAGGATTCCATAACAAGACAAAATATTATTTTAATCCCTTCAAGTCTTCCCTGTTTTTTGAAGTAAATGTAAGTAGTGAATTCATTACCTAAATCCCACTAAGTCTCATGATCACTGTCAAAAAGCTCAGGAAGCAGAAATATCCCAAGGTTGCTTTCTTGAAACAGCACACAATTTATTTCATTGTTTTAAAAACACTGCTAATGATGAAAGGATAAAGAAGTTAATACAATGACAACTAAGTGCTCTTGTATAGGCTAGCATAGGAGAGTAAGATTTCAGAAAATAGATTTCATATTATTCACATGAAAGTTTTCCTTTAATAAATGCAGAGGTTAACTTATTTATGCCTTTGGAGAGCATATATCACCATAATCAAATCTGGATTATTAGGTATATTACCTACTATTTGAGTACTTGCAGTCATGTTCAGCACAAGCACATTTGGAGAAGATATCCCCTAAATGTCAAAATAACTTTCCTGCAGAGGGGGTGAACTGATAAGCTGTCCTGGAATCTCCCCAGATACACATATGGCATCCTCCTTCCCTTCATTCATGTCCTTAGTCAAATGGCACTTTATCAGAGAGGCCTTGCCTGACCAACAGAAATACATCTGCCAGCCACTCTGTCCTCTTTACCCTGCATTCTTTTTCTTAGTCTTCTCACTATCTGTCATATGACATATTAACATAAATGAATAAATGCCTATCCCCTGCTAAAATGTAAATTCCATGAGAGCAAAGACTTTGTGCTTGTTCATTGCTATATCTCAATACCTAGCACAGTGCCTAACACATAGTAGGTGCTCAACAAAAGCTAGTTGAATAAATTTGTTAAAACAATGCTCTTGTACTATATACCCTTCTATTCTAGGTTGATCCTTCAAATTAATTAAAGAAGTTTCCTAATTTAAAAACATTTCCTGGGGCCGGCCCGGTGGCGCACTGCTACAGTGCGCTGCTTGGGAGCATGGCTGCGCTCTCGCCGAGGGTTCGGATCCCACATACAGACCGGCCGCTCACTGGCTGAGTGAGGTGCGGGTGCAACACCGAGGGTTGCGATCCTGTTGCCGGTCCCGGTCCGGTACGGGCGCAACACTGAGGGTTGCAATCCGTTGCCGGTCACGAAAAAAGACAAAAAGGAAAAAAAAAAAACATTTCCTGTTGGAAGTTAGAACCTGTGGGAGTAAAGGGAGAGAGATGGGTGCTTTATAGACTAGTTTTATATTTGATTTGGAGGGGGGAGTATCTTAAAATCCCAAATCATTGCATACAGGTCATTTCTTAAACTCAAATAATATACAGATTGCCTTTAAAGAAATTCTCTCAGACCCAAAGACGTGCCCATGACTACTAGTTTGCAAAACACTGACTAAAATAAGCTTTTACCCTATGAAAGTCTTTCATAAATGAATTCTCACTACAAAAGCTTTGTCTTGTAACAAACAAAAAAATAATAACTCAAAATGAAAAAACAATTTAATATTCCCACAGAACTTTAGATTTTAAAAACATAGCTAGGAGTATTCTTACAGTCTAGGGTTGCCAGATTTAGCAAAAAAAAGATATAGGACACCAAGTTAAATTTGAATTTCAGATAAATAACAAATATTTTAATGTAATATATGGGCTATACTTACAAAAAAAATTATTTGCTATTTATCTGAAATTCAAATTTAAATGGGTGTCCTGTAGGTTACTCGGCAACTCTATAACAGTCCTCAGTTTGAGAAACAGTGATATAAATCAACAGTGACATCAAGACATTCAAAAGCCAAGTACAAAATGTATGTTTATTTATCTACTGGCCTGGATTATTTGCAGCAGGAACAGGCAAACTACAGTGTGGGACCTAAATCCAGTCTAATGCCTGTTAATGTACAGCTGCTTTTGTATGGCATGCACACTAAGAACGGTTTCTACATTTTTTAAATGGTTGAAAAAAATAAAAATAGAAATAATATTTCATAAAATGTGAAAATTACATGAAATTCAAATTTCAATTTCTGTAAATAAAGTTTTATTGGAACACAGTCACTCTCATTCATTTTCAATGTCTACTTTCTCCCTACAACAGTATAGTTGCTAAAGAGACTATATGGCTCCTAAAGCCTACAAAATTTACTATCTGGCCCTTTACAGAAAAAGTTTGCTAACCAGAGCTCCATAGAATAATAAGTGGTTTTAAATTAATTTCTTCCTTGGACAAAACAAGTATGTACTATGAAAGTAAAACTTTTGGTTCTTCAGCTTTATAATTGAAATTAACTTCAAGTATTCCATGACTATGATAGTAGCAAGGTTCATGTAAACAGACATGGTCATATAAAACACAGCTGCAACTATTGGCATTGGCAAAAATTTCCATGAAGTCTAGCACAATGCCTAGCACAGAGTAGATATTAAGGGGATATCTCTTGAATTAAATTAGTAACAGGGGCTGGCCAGTTAGCTCACTTGGGAGAGTGTGGTGCTGGTAACACCAAAATCAAGGGTTCATATCCCAGCACCTGCCAGCCGTCAAAAATAAACAAATAAATAAATAACAATCTAAGTAATATGGCCATGTCACTGCAGTTTGTAGAAAAACGATCCATTTTTAACAGGTAGCTGTTTATTCTTACAATAATCTTGCTTTAAACATAAACTGTGATAAGAGGGTACTTCAAAAAATTCATGGAAAAACGGAATTAGAAGATAATACAAATCTTTCCATGAACTCTTTGAAGACCCCTCATGTTCCTAGGCACTCTAAGAAACAGACAGGATAACAGCAAAGTCAAGGGTTCCAATTCCCCTATCGGCGAGCCCCCCCCCCCCCAAAGATAGAAAGAAATAAGGTAGGGTAAAGAAGCATCACTGAACCCACATTTAATAGTCCATGGGCACAGGGGGTATCACAAACCACCTACATACGGAACTGCATTACATTATTAAATAGCTGGCTGCAGTACCAAAGGCTGTAGTAGCCAGAGTTGCCTCTGGAAAAAAAATCCATGGTGTGTATATTCCTATCATTAATCTCTACCATCAACACTGAACAGATGAAAAGTACATTAATTTAATTTCCTTCAATTTACTAATGGCATCACCTTTCCGTGAAATAACTTTTTATTAATGGAAGTTACGATTGCTGACATATAAAACACAGTTGCAGCTATTGGCATTGGCAAAACCAAATCTAGTTCTTCCTTCTGCAGCGTACCATTTTGCTTTGTAATGACAACCACAAAAAAACCCCCCACAGTTATGTACTGAATTTGAATCATTCACTATTAACACCACTTAAAACAATCCCCCAATTTGGTGGGCAAATTAAATGTCTCCTTTAAGAGAAAAATTATCTAATTTCACAAAGATTTTCCAACCAGAGGCCAGTGACATTAAATGACAGTTCGTAAAATAAACATATCGAACAGAGAGGCTCTGCTCCCCCTGTGGGCTCTGAAGTCTATGCATTTTCGATCACTCATACATGGGCCTGTCACTTCCCTATTTCATTGCCACTAGTTCCGTGGTCATAGAACATTCACCAAGAAACTAAACATGCAACTTCAAGGAAATATAAATAGGCCCTGCACCTAACACTCCTATTTACATTCTCCATTTTCCATCGAGGCGAGGAAAACACACAACCTTGTCTAACAAGTACGAATAGTGACAGCCATGGTTTCACTCTCTGCACCCCAAGACAACCTGTGAGGCCGGCAGACGGGGCTCCGTCCCCCGCCTCCTAGACTAAGAGCCTGGCCTCTCGACTCCTTCCCGACCCCGGGCGCCCCTTTTAAGTCTAGAAGCCTGACTCTCGGGGAGGGGCAGGCGCTCGGTTTCCACCAAAAACGACTCCTGACAGTGCAGGGGGCCAGGATGCACAGCTTTGCTCGACTGGAGACAGCTGTCTCGGGGCTGCGGGGCGGCGGAGGGCGTCGGTCGATGGGGCCCTTCCAGGGAGCGAAGGAGCCCTGGGCGGCAGAAGATCGCCAGGGGCGGGAGCCGTCCGGGTCACCAGCTCCCCTGGCCAGTCCCGGACCCCGAGGGACGAGCCGCAAACAGTCCTGGTCTGGCCGCGGGCGCCGCCCGAAGCGAAGGGTGAGGGCCCTCAGTGGCCGCGGCAGGGGGCCCGGCACCTACGTGGTCCGAGTTGCTGTTGGCGCTGTGGAAACACACAGCGCTGAAGGTGTAGCCCGAAATGGAAGCCGCCATGATGAAAACCTCCAACTCTCCCATCATGCCCCGCGGAGGGCGCACGGTCTTCCGGCGGCCCCGCCCCTTGGCATCCTGGGAAATGGAGTCTGCGGCTTGCTGGGGCCCGGGGTCCTGAGCGCGCAGTGGTGAGGGTTGAGAAATGCAGCTTTTCCCCACTGCAGTGTATCCTCCGCAGGGGTCCCTCGCCCAGCGTGCCTCAGACAACGCCTCCTCTGTATAGCCCTTGACAGTTGCCCAGTTTCTTCTCTTTACAAGCGGAACTCAGTATTAAAAGCCAAAGTTTACTGAGCTCAAGAATGATAGGAGGGAGATGATTCAGGCAATTGAACAGTTGTTTTGGGTTTGACATCAGAGTGATATGATGTAGCGCTAGGGCTGGGTCTGGAGCTCACAGACCCCTGGTGCCAGGTGCCCAGACTGGGTCACAAACGCTTCACGCGCAGGTCTACGAGCTGGGTAATAGGAAAAAAGGTCCTTGGAGCCTTGGTCTAAGAGATAATAATTTTTACTCAGCAGGCGTGCGCACGCGCACGTCTACGAGCTAGGCAGTCCAAAGAGAAACTGAGCAGCTGCCAGCAAAGTAAACATGCTCTATTTTTAGACACGAGTTCTGCCTAGCAGCAGTTCAGAGCCCCTGCTTCACACACTGAAGAACACACATGAATAGCAACAAGATAAAAGTAGCCAGGCACCCATGTGCACTAACTCCACCCCTACACAACTTGTTTACAAAGAATGTGCTGCATCACCCCCATCCAGACCTGAGGAGAGGGGGCCTGACCAAACTACTCCATTTTCCTCACACATGATGTGATTTCAATTTTAATATGGCCACTCAGGCTGCAAAGCTGACACTTGCGTCAGGGGAGGGAAGAAAGGGAAGGGAGGTTATTACAGTAATCCAGACTTGGGATGTGGGTGGGTTGGTGATGATTAGATGTGAAATGATGGCAGCACTGGAGGTGGTAAGAAGCAATTGGATTCTTGGTACAAAAGAACACAATGCAAATTTTAAAAATCACAGAAAGAAGATAAAAACAACATAAATATTAAATAACAGTAAAAATAACTATCAAAAATGGGGGAAAAAAACAGGGAAGGAACTAACGTTACTAATCATTATTATTCAATTTGTTCAGTCTTTCATGTTCAAAACTGGGCTCCTGGTTTCTCACAAAGCTCCTTCTATCACACTGTTCCCAAGCTCAGCAAATAGAAATGTTTGCTGACAGTTGCTGAAATCAAAAATCTTGGAATCATCCTCAACACCTCCCTTTCTCTCACACCCTACATTTAGTCAGCTAGCAGAGTCTTCAAAATATACCCAGGATACTACAATTCACCACCAGCACACCTACCACCCTGGTCTAAGCTACCATCATCTTTCCCCTGGATTATTGTAACAACCTCTAACTCAGGAGATCCAAACTGGTGGCAGTTATGCCTCTCAGGGGATAGTTGGCAATGTTTAGAGACATTTTTAGATTTCATAACTTGGGGAAGGGTGCCACTGGCATCTATTGGGTAGAAGCCAGGGATGCTGCTAAACATCCTGTAGTGCACAGGACAGGCTCCACAACAAAGAATTATCCCATCCAAAATGTCAATGGTGATGAGGTTGAGAAGCCTATGTTCCTGCTTCTGCCTTTAAGCCCTTGCCTGCCAAATCTATTTTCAATATAGCCAAAATGGCATGTTAACATTTACATTTAAAATTTAAATCATGTTGTTTCTTGGCCAAACTCCAAAGCTTAAAATACCATGACCTTATTACTGCCCCCTTTGTTTACTCAGCTTCAGCTACATTAGTCTTTTTTCTGCTTCCTGGATATCCCTAACTCATTCCACTTCAGGGCCTTTGCACTTGCTGTTTCCTTTGACTGGAATGCTCTTCTCTCAAATAGCTGGAAGACTTACTGCTTTGTCTCTAGCCTAGATGCTTTGATGTGCCACCCAGGCCCTCCCCTCCCCCTGGCCTTTGAGGATTGATTGAATTATTATCCCAGCTACTGGGGAAGTTGTCAGCTGACAACTCACAGCTGTCAGCCCTCTCTGGAATTATCCCCAGTGGAAGAGAGTCTCATTACCTAAGGTCACTCCTCCTTTACTGCTAAACCTGCGTTCAATGCCTGGTCAATGTAGATGAATAAAGGCCCATCTTCTTCACTCCAGCTTGGGATAATTCCAAAGGGTCATCCCAGCTTCACAGTGCCCAAGATGGGGGATGGTTAGGGGGTTTGCTGAAGCTCTGTTGTAATGGTAACCCAGCCCAACTACTTTCTCTGCTTAATCCCACTTCTTTTCCTTCCCTAAAAGGTGTGGGTCCTGAGAGAACTCCATATTCACCTCCATCTCAGACTCAGAATCTGCTTCCTTGGGAACACAACTTCTGACAATCTCTTTTAGGTTTTTACTCAGTGCCAACCCCTCAGAGAGTCCTTTCCTGGTTACCAAACCAGCATTGCAACAATCACCCCACATCCTCAGTATTGCTTTGCTGTTTCACTTTTCCCTTTATCACTTATCATCATCTAGCATCATCTCTATTTCATTCGTTTTTCCTATCTATTGTCATTCTCCCTCCATCAGAATTTTCTGAACTTCATGAAGACAGGGATTCATATTTGATTTGCTAACCATTATCTGGAATAATGCCTGGCACATAGACACTGCCCAATACACAATTGTTGAGTGAATGTTGCATGAAAAAGTGGAAGGGTCCCAGGGAAGATGGTTGTGTTGGATCAGAAGGGTGCTAGAGGGAGACGCAGTCAGAAGAAGCTGTTAGAAGGCGTAAGCTTGCTAATAAGGAGGTACATAGGGTTTCCCACTGAAGAAACATTTTGAGATGCAGGAGATGAGAGAGGAAATAGAGCCAGATGTGGGCTGGCTGGTTAGCTCAGTTGGTTAGAGCCTGGTGTTGGTAATACCAAGATCAAAGGTTTGGCTGCCCACACTGGGCAGCCGTCCCCCCGCCCTCCCCCGAAAGAGAGAGCCAGATGGACTGGCAGAGTCTGCGGGGAGAAGAAGAAAGAGAATGATAAGAGGACATGAGTAGCTGCAATAAGATTCCAGACTTTGGGGACAGAGCAATAAGGATAAAGAATTTTTAGGTTCTTGCATTGTGTGTTGTGTGACATAATCCCTTTTGGCTGCCTTCCTCTTGAATACCTTTATCAAAACACCTATCATCATAGAGCACACCCATGCAATGGTTATGCTTGAAAACTTTATAGCAGATTGTTTGGTTCCAATTTCAGCTCCAGAACTTACTGTGTGACCTTGGCCAACTTCTATGTGCCCTTATTTGCTCATCTGTAAAATGAGGATAATACTAGGATCTACTTTATGTGGCTATCTTTAAGAGTAACTGAGGTAATATATTGAATGTGCTTAACACAGGTCTGGGTACACAGTGACAGCCCAGTGATTGTTAGCCATCATTTCTATTATCATGAAGTAGTTTAAAAGATAAGAGATCTATAGGTATTGACAAGAAAAGATTTCCAAGTATATTGCTACGATATTGCTAAATGAAGATGTAAGTTGTAAACATACAAATGGTAAGAGTCTATTTATATATATCAAAACAAAACAACAAATTTCTACATGTGCATATATACATGCCAATGCTACACTCTGCTACAATGGGTCTGAAAGTGGGAACAAGAGAGTCCAATTTCACTTGGATTATGCCCATTTTGTAGCTAAGGAAACCGAGTCTTAAAGTAACTTGCCCAATGTCTTTCCTTAAATGGACTAAGTTGTGATTGAAGTTCAAGTTTGTTTGACTAGATAGTCCATGGTCAGGCAGGAAAATGCATAGGAAAGGCATGAGTGGTGTCATACACTGAAGGAGAGGAAAACTGGCTGAGTCTTGGAGGCCTCTCTGGAGGAAGGGAAGGGAGCAAGGCATAGCTCGGGCCTAGTGCTGAATGGCTCCTGGGACGTTTACCTGGAAGCTGCTGCCATGGCCTCAGTGAACAGTGAGCTGTGTGGCCAGAAGGAAGGCAGAGCAGTGGTGACAGGCTGGAGAAATGCCACTGAGCCCAGTGGCCAAGAGGAGACCAGGAGGAGCTGTGCAGGGAGGGAAGGACAAGGATAACGCTTCACTTTGGGTGATGGTGTAGATGGTCAGGGACCAACTGAATGGAGAACTGGAAAAAAAGGGTTTGGAGGCATGAGGCTGGGGTGCAGGTAGTGCAAATGAGTTCAGCTTTGAACACGCCAAGTTTAATGTAACAAGGGACATCTAGGCAGCTGCAATAAAAATCTGAAGCTGAGGCAAGAGGTTGGAATTGGAAGTCTCTAGTAATAATATTATTATTAACATTTGCTGAACACTATATGTCAGGCTCTGTTCTATGTTCTTTACATATACGGTGTATTAACTTATTTAATCTTCCTAACAACTCTCTGAAATAGGACCATTTTATAGTTGCAGAAACTGAGCTAACATTTACTGAGCATTTATCACGTGCCAGGCAGGTAGGATTTAACAGGAATGATTACTTTCTCCAGCTGCCCTATGCAATACATAGGTGCTATTATTACCCTTGTTATAATGATGGGCAAACTGAGGCCATGAGAAGTGAAGAACTTGCCCATGGTCACGTGGAGGTCAGAGCTCAAAACCTGGCAATCCAACTCTAGAGCATTCCTCTTTTAAAGGCTCTCTTAAGAGCAAGGTGATGGGAAAACAAGAAGTTTTCAAGAAGGGTGTACTCTGTGTTGCTAACGGCTGCAGAGAGCCAAGGAGGGTAAAACCTGGAACTTGACCCTTGGGTTGCCAATTGGGAAGTGTTGAAGAACTCTGGGAAGCACAGTTTCAGAGGAGTCGTAGGTGAATAGGGTGCCAAGAGTTCTGAAGAGTAAGAAGGAGACAGGCAACCGACAGTGCTTACAGAGTCTCCCTCCTGTCTCATGTAATGGGCACCAAGTGGGAGGGACTGTGTTCCTTGGCACATTCCTGCTTCTCCCTGGTGATGGGCAGCTCTGCTCGGGTAGAGCTTTTCCACCCCCTACCAAGAATCCCGTTGCCCTGGGTGATCAGAGGTGGTGCCCCACACAGCCTTCAGAACTAAACAGCCAGACCAATCCTGCCTGGAGCCAGAGAAGGAACTCTTTATAAACCATGGGTTTTTCCAGGGCTCCATACCAGTAACTGTTTATAGCTTTCATCACACAGCAAAAGCATCTTAAGTGTTGGCAAGACACCAGGTTGAAGATGGGCTTATCTTTCATGGGTGCTTCTTAATTAGAACCTAAAACTTTTTAAGACTCTCTCAGTCACATTCAAGCTTGCTTTCTCTATCATCCAGAGTCTAGAATAGATCAAAACAACCACTCGCCCAGGGCAACACTAATTGGCCGTGCATCTGGTGGGTTTATTGCTCTGTAATAAGGTTACCTAGGCTCTTTCTTGAGTTCTTTAATCACTGTGCACATGGATTCCAATCTGCCTATTACTTTATTCTATCACCAGTGGTTGTCCAAAGATCTTGGAACACCATGTACAGGAAGAGATGCACATTCAGTCCAAATCAGGATTTCTGTGGGCCGGAAAGGCAACTGTTGATACTGTTTACTTCTAGGCACTTGTTATTGGGCTTCTGTCTGCAGAGTCAACAGAGACGTGGCCAAAGAAACAATTCCTTTTGGTTGGAAGGTGTAAGGACACCGTGGGCACTCAAGGGAAGGGGGAGGGAAAAGGCACTCCCTGGCAATATGGCGCCCTTCCGGGTTCTTCTCCGCAGTAAATGCCCGCCAGTGCCAAAACCTCAACCAGTCACAGGCCAGGGCTCACTTCCTGCCCAGCCCCGTCCAATCAGCTCCCGCCCGTCCACCCCCTATCCAAACCCATAAATATACGCACAGTCCTTGAATAAAGTGGAACTTCTCTGGTGAACTGTCAGCTCGGGTCCTGTCGTCTTATCAGCTTGGGTCCGTGCACCCTTTCAGAAGGCAGCTTTGCTAGGTGCCTTTGAGGTCCTTGCCTAGGACAATGGATCACCAGTATTTCAGTGCTGCTACAGAAAATACCCCAGACCTTTGGCCCATAAGGTCTCTTGCATTATGCTGTAGAACAACCAATGGCAGCCAGACCAAGAGGCAGATGCAATCTCAGGTTCATTGCTTGGGAGCAATCTTGTAGAACAAGTCACCATCTATTTTAAGCACGGTACAGTGAGGAGAGGAAGCCCACAGAGGTTAATACTTGCGTCAGGCCAGGTGCCTGATTCGGGGCACAGCTGAGGCTCATCCAGGCATCTTGTCACTTTGGTGCCCTTTCTTCCACAACAAACTGATCCCCATGGTTGTGTATTGTGTGGAGTTGTGGGACGTTTATTTCCCTAGGTATAAATTCCCACGTCCACCAGTGACATCATCAGAATACTATATTCAAGTCAGAATCCCAAGCACAAATGAAATTAGCCTTCTGGCTGGGAAGCCAAAAATGCGATGGACTGTCCCACCCACTTCCCAGATCTGGGTGATCTGTGCAAGTTTGGATAGAGTGGTGTCGGCTTTAGGTATTTACTGTCAGCCGTTTTCCAAAATTCAATACCTTGAATGGTCTCTTACACACAACAGTTCCCCAATACAGTCGCCCTTGGACCTCGACGCCTGGGGTGCGTCTGAGGCGTGCTAGAGGGCGCAGGGTGGGAGGTCCGGCCCGCGCCCCCTTGCTGCCCCAGAGTCGGTCCAGGAGCAGTAGAGAGGGCGACCTCCCGCCGCCTAGAGGCGCCAGTCCGCACATCCGCTCTGCCCGTGCCACGTCTCTATGGCGGCCCTAACGGCAGTCCAGGGCGCCAGGCGAGATGAGCGCGGGTGCTGACGGCAGCGGCGGCGCTGCGGCCGCGGCGCGGTCCCGAGAGGGCAGTCCAGCGGAGGACGGCTTCGTCCCGTCGGCGCTGGGAACCCGAGAGCAGTGAGTGTGGCTCAGGGGAGGGTGAGCGGGGCTGCCCGGCCTGGGTCCCAGGGAGGGAACGACGGGGTGGAGGCCCGGGGGCCGGGAAAGCCTTGGGGGCGTGACGGGGGGGAAGCCTGAAGGGCCGCCTTGGGGGAGGTGACGCGGGGTTTACGAGCTGGCTCGTGGGGTGCGGGATGGGCCCTGAAACTCTTGGCTCTTGGGGAGGCCTTTTGGGGGTCTTGAACCCGAGAGACAGGCTTGCGGGGGCGGGGCTGAGGAATAGGGCTGGTGGGCGAGGGTAAGCGGCCGGGGGAGAACGGCCGGGCCAGGGAGCTGACGAGGCTGAGGGGACAAGGGGTGGGGACGTGGGAGTGGAGAACGACCTGCGGAGGGAGCGAGGACGTAGCGGGTTATCGGGGGTAAGAGAAAGTGATCTGACCTAAAACAGACGCTCGGGAACTATCTAATGAATTAGTAGATTAGATGGATGCGTGAGTGACTTTGGGGAACGGTTGGGATGAGCGGTAACTTGGAGGGGTGACAGGAAGCAGGGATTCTAGAGGGATGAAGTAGGAAGAGAAGGCAGACGGTAGAGGGGAGCATGCTTCAAAGGATTAAGGGAAAACTTAAGTGGAGGGCTAGAAGACAGGAAGCGGCGGAGACAAATGCACAGGAGAGAGACTGGTTTAAGACTTAAATCTTAAACTTAACCTTTAAGAAGATCTTTTCCTTGTTGCGTTCCACAGTGAGCCGTCACTGTACTGGTAGAAAATCCTGTGTCTGAACGCTTGACACCAAATGTGTGGTAATTGCTTCAACAGTCAAGTTTTAGACTTCGATCTGGGATTTAGAAATCTTTGAGCAAATGTCTCTCTCTCTCTCGCTAATACTTATATAGCGTGTGTTATGCCTTAGGTATTGTTCTAAGTGCTTGACATGTATAAACTTGTTCTGCTTGCCCACGTCTTTCAAGGATGTTAAGAGATTGAGCTATGTACGCTTATTGATAACACTAATAATATTTTACGCCTCTGAAATAAATTGCTCTGTAATGGATTAGAATAATAGTTTAATTCAATGTATTGAATTAATACAGTGTAATTCAATGTATTGGATTAATACAGTTTAATTCAAGAGTCTCAATTTGTGTTTCATTGTTTACATAGTTGGGATGCCGTCTATGAGAGAGAACTGCATACTTTTCGAGAATATGGAGATACAGGAGAAATCTGGTGAGTTAGGGAAAAAAAATCGAATTATGATCCAGAAGATTGTATGTGTAAATTTTTAAAGAACTTGTACCAAAGAAAGACAACTTAAAAATCTTGGGAACCTTGGACTGAGACTGGCTTAAGCAGGTAGATTTAAACTATCTCCTCTTTCTTCTGGTGACCCAGATTTAAATTTGATCAGAGTATTAGGAGATTATTTTTGTCCTATAGTTGTCCTTTTTTAAATAAGCTATAAAATTTTGAGCTGCCGACATGTATAAATGTTAATGCTTATGTAGAGAAAATTATTCATTAATATACTGACCTTTCTGTTCTGTTCTTGGAGGTGTTTTCTCCTAAATAACAATAGAAATGAAGCTTAAGCAGTCACAAATATTACTTCTCACTTTAAAAAAAGACTCAGTTGGGCATATGGTGTGAACAGATTAAATAGAATATAGCTATAACTTTTGCTCCATATCCCTCTGTCATTTGATTAATTGATTCTGTTTCTAACAGGTTTGGAGAAGAGAGTATGAATCGACTAATAAGGTGGATGCAGAAACACAAGATTCCACTGGATGCTTCAGTGCTCGATATTGGAACTGGAAATGGTGTTTTCCTGATTGAACTTGTTGGTACTTTTAGTATCCATGTATTAGCCAGATTTTAAAATGAGATTTTTAAAAAGTGTTGCAATTGAGGATACAATGCATTTTTTTTTTTTTTTTTTTGGTGGCTGTTGGGTACGAGGATCTGAACCCTCCACTTGACTTTGGTGTTAACACCGAGCTCTAGCCAACTGAGGTAACCGGGCCATCCCCTAACTGTCTAAATATAAAAAGTAAAGCAGTCATACCACTTACTTTGAGAAGTCACGTGTGTTCAAAAGGGAGGCTGCATGGATTGTGAGAAAGCACTAAATGAGAAGCCAGGTGATCTGAGTCCTAGTCTTGGCCCTTCTGTCTATAGCCTTGACCTTGAGCAAGCCACTTAATTTTTCCCAGAGAATGGTTTTGTCTAGGTAATCTTTTTTGGTATTTTCTAGCAGAAAACATAGTCTCTATGTACAAAAGGATGATGACCTTTTGCAATTTTAGTAGGACATACATACTTTATCTTTGGTGAACATATAGTTTGAAAAGAGCATTTTGTCCTTGGAACTAAGTTTTGGTGCATATTTCACTGCTAGCTAAACTGTCACTGTCGCTGTAGTGTGCTCACTGCTGTGCTACGTGAAGTGGAGGAAGTGTAAGACTTACGCTTAATCCTGGATGGCTTTACAGTCTAATTTGTAAGAATATATACATAAGAGTGAAATTGAGCGATGACCACATGTCAAGCCTTATGCTAGGCACTGGCAACGTGAAAATTCAGACTTTGTGCTTGAATTATCCATGATGTAATAGAGGATGCACTGACATATAGATAGTTACATTATAGCTTGATGTGTGGGATAATAGAGTGTAGATAATACTGAGTGTAGAAAAGGGAATGATTAACTTTGGGAAAGTGGGATAGGGAAGGGTCTTGGAATTAATATCCAAGTTGGGTAGAAATTTCTGGGGCAGTGTGTGGTGAGTATGGGTGAAGTATAAAAAGGGAGGAAACAATGTCTAAAGGAAAGAAGGCCAAAGCAGCATATCATGTCCTGGACCTATAAATACTTTGGGAAATTGGAATATAAAGTATATGTGAAGGATGAGGATTAAGTTAAAAGTAAAAACAACATCATTTTTTGCCATGCTTAAGAGCTTAGATTTTGCTGTTAGGCTTATGGGGAGCCATTAAAGTATTTTAAGCAGTGGAATATAAATAGAAAGAGTTGTAATAAACTTTTTTGAGACATTGAGGAATAGCATATGTACATTAAAGTGTATAAATTAAAAGTGTACAGCTCAATAGATTATCACAAAGTGAACACATCCACATAACAGTTACCCTGGTCAAGATGTAGAATGTTACTGAACTCTAGAAACTTCACATGAACTGCCTACCAATCATTACTTCCTTTTCCTCTCTAAAAGTAACCACTATCCACTAACCACTAACCAAAATGAGTTTTAGCATTATAGATTAATTTGTCTGGTTTTGAATGTATAAATGGAACTCTTTAGCATGTGCTCTTTCTGATGTCTTTCACTCAACATTCTTTTTTTTTTTTTAAAGATGACCGGTAAGGGGATCTTAACCCTTGACTTGGTGTTGTCAGCACCACGCTCACCCAAGTGAGCTGACCAGCCATCCCTATATGGGATCCGAACTTGTGGCCTTGGTGTTGTCAGCACCTCACTCTCCTGAGTGAGCCACGGGGCCGGCCCTTTTCACTCAACATTCTGTGAGATTCATTCATGTTGTTGCTTGTAGCAGTAGTTCATTAATTCATTAATTTTCATTATTGTGTAAGGTTCCTTTGTACAATTATACTACAGTTTTATTTATTCAGCTGTTTACCTATAGATTCTTTTTTTTTTTTTTAAAGATGACCGGTAAGGGGATCTTAACCCTTGACTTGGTGATGTCAGCACCACGCTCTCCTAAATGAGCTAACCGGCCATCCGTATATAGGGATCTGAACCTGTGGCCTTGGTGTTATCAGCACCACACTCTCCCAAGTGAGCCACGGGCTGGCCTTTCTTTTGGGTTTTAATAGTTTACTTGTAGAGGCTAATGATTTATTCTCTGAGGCAATAGTTTGTAGATTCTTTTAGATTTTCTACACACATAATTTCATACACTGTGGATAATGGCTCTTTTTCTTCCTTTCCAATCCTTTTTTGTCTTTTTCTGACTGGTAAGGGGATCGCACCCCTCTGCACGGTGTGGTCCGCACCACGCCCAGCCAGCGAGCGCACCGGCCATCCCCATATAGGATCCGAACCCACGGCCTCGGCCTCGGTGCTACCAGCGCCGCACTCTCCCGAGTGAGCCAGCCACGGGGCTGGCCCCCTTTCCAATCCTTTATGACTTTTTCCCCCTTATTACACTGTCTAGGATCTCCAGTAGAATTTTGAAAAAAAAGTGGTGATAGAAGGTGTCCTTGTCTTTTTCCCTTTCCTAGGGAATGCTTTCAATATGAGTAGCAGGTATGATGTTAGCATGTGTTTGTTTTGTAGATAACTCTGTATCAGATTAAGGAAATTTCCTTGTATTCCTACCTTGCTAAGAGAGTGTGTGTGTGTTTCTTACAAATTTTATCAAATGTTTTTCCTGCATTGAAAAAATCATATGATTTTTCTCTTTTAGTCTGTTAATTTTGGATAATTACATTGCTGCGTTTCCAAAAGTTAAGTGCATTCCTGGGATAAACTCAACTTATACAAGGGTACTTCAAAAAGTTTGTGGAAAAATAGAATTGAAAGATTAAACAAATCTTTCCATGAACTTCTTGAAGTACCCTTGTATATATCACTAGATTCAGTTTAATATTTGTTTAGGATTTTTGTAACTTTGTCTGTGATATAGATTGTCCTTTAATTTGCTTTACTTATAATACCCTTCTCAAGTTTTGGGTGTCAGGTCATGCTGGCATCTTTAAATGATATTCTGCTTTTTAAAATTTTTAAGATTGGTGTTTTTTTTTTTTTTTTTAAAGTTGACCGGTAAGGGGATCTCAACCCTTGGCTTGGTGTTGTCAGCACCACGCTCAGCCAGTGAGCAAACCGGCCATCCCTATATAGGATCCGAACCCACGGCCTTGGTGTTATCAGCACCGCACTCTACCGAGTGAGCCACGGGCCGGCCCAAGATTGGTGTTACTTTTTCCTTAAATGTTTGTTAGAGTTCACTGGTAAGACCACCTAGATATGGAGTTGTTTATGGAAAATTTTTTTTTCTTTTCTAATGTGAACTTATTAAATGAAATATGGATGTGGAAAAGTGAATGTGTCATAGGTGTGAAACTTGTAGAAAATGAACATCTTTGTGTTATTCACCAACCTGATCAAGAAATAAAACCTTACCAGCACCATAGAAGCTCCTTTGTGCCCCCTCCCACTCATTCCCTTCTAAAGGTAACCACGTTTTGACTTATGTCGTCATATATTAGGCTGTTTTTGATATTAACTGTAGTGGTTTCTCATTGTGGTTTTAATTAGCACCAGGCTCTAACCAACTGAGCTAACCAGCCAGCCTGAAATTTAATTTTTTATTAGCTTATTGCTAGTATATAGAAGTACAAAAGATTTTTATATTGATCTTGTATCCGGTAAGTCACATATTAATTTTCCCCTGGCAGCTATTTATCTTTTCTCCATTAGCAGTTTTATGTTTTTGAGAATATCCTATAAAATGGAATCATGCAGTATATAACCTTTTGAAATTGCCTTCTTTCACTCAGCGTGATGCTTTTGATGTTCATCCACATTTTTGCACATGTCAATAGTCAATACTTTTTATTGTTGGGAAGCATTCAGTTATGTAGATATATTACAGTTTATCAGTCTACTTGTTGAAGGATGTTTGGGTCATTGCCAGTTCTTGTCAATTATTAATAAAGCTGTTATAAATATTTGTGTACAGGTTGTTGTGTGAACATAAGGTTAATTTCTCTAGTGTAAACATATTTAACTTTATTAGAAACTGCCAAACCGTTTTCCTAAGTGGTTGTATCATTTTGCATTCCTGTATTTTATATGCATGCAATGTGTGATAGTTCTAGTTGGTCTTTGTCCTTGCTAGCACTTGGAATTGTCAGTATTTTTGTATTTTAGTCATTCTAATATGTTTATAGTTTTATTTAATCATGATTTTAATTTGTATTTTACTAATGGCTAATGATGTTGAACATGGTTTTCATGTGCTTATTTGCCATCTGTATATCCTCTTTGGTGAGATTACTATTCAAGTTTTTCGCCCATTTTAAAATTGGTTGTTTGTTTTCTTACTGTTGAACTTTGGGACTTCTTTGTGTATTCCAGATAGAAGTCCTTTTCCTGATATGTTACTAAAAATGTTTTCTCACAGTTTGTAGCTTTTCTTTTTATCCTCTTTTCAGGATCTTTATTAGAAGAAAAGCTCATGATTTTAATGAAGTTCAATTTGTTTTTATTTTTTTGCTGGCTGGCCAGTACCCCCTGACCTTGGTGTTACCAGACTGTGCTCTCACCAACTGAGCTAACTGGCCAGCCTAGTTCAATTTGTTAAGTTTGTCTTTTGGTGTCATGTCTAATAACTTTTTGCTTAATCCTTTCTCTCCTTTTTCCCCCCCTAAAAGTTTTATAGCTTTGTAACTATAAATTTGGATTGTTACATTTTGATTTATGATATGATCCTTTTTGAATCAATTTTTGTATAAAGTATGAGGTTTAGTTTGAGATTTTTTTTTTTTTTTTTGCAAATAGATGTCCCATTGTTCCAGTACCATTTGTTGAAAAGACTGTTGTTTCTTCATTGAAATTGCCTTTTCATCTTTGTCAAAATTGATTGTCCATATTCGTGTGGGTCTATTTCTGACTTTCCATTCTGTTTCATTGATGTATATGTCTTATCCCTTTGCTAATACTACCCTTAATTAATGTAGCTTTTTTTTTTTTTAAGTAAACCTTGTTGTTATTATTTTGGTAGCTTGGCTGATACAGGGATCCGAACCCATGGCCTTGATGTTATAAGGCTATGCTCTAACCAGCTGACCTAACTGGCCAGCCCTTGCTTTTAGTAAATCTTAAAGTTGAGCAGTATGTTTCTTTCAAATTTATTCCTCTTTCAATATTGTTTTGGCTATTATAATTCTTTTACTTTTCTAAATAAATTTAAGAATCAGTTTGTTTATATCTACAGAAGAATCCATACTGAGAGTTTAATTGGGATTGAGCTAAAACTATACTTCGAGGAGAATTGATATCTTTTTATCTTGAGTCTTCAGTTTATCAACATGATCTCTCTTCATTTATTTACATCTGCCTTGATTTCTTTCATCAGCATTTTGTAGTTTTCAGCATACAGATCCTACACATATTTTTT
Organism: Galeopterus variegatus; assembly: GCF_000696425.1. Classification (NCBI taxonomy): domain Eukaryota; kingdom Metazoa; phylum Chordata; class Mammalia; order Dermoptera; family Cynocephalidae; genus Galeopterus; species Galeopterus variegatus. Next base: position 219,187 of record NW_007728093.1, on the reverse strand, counting down.
AACGTATACCTATGTATTTCATTTTTTTGGAGCTATTTTAAATGGTATTGCTTTTTGAAATTCAGTTGCCAATTGTTTATTTCCAGAAATATGGTTGATTTTTGTTTCAACCATATTTGTATTGTTGATATATATGTGTTGGACCTTATTTCCTGCAACCTTGCATTTATTAGTTATAAGAGTTTTTTAGAGGGATTACTTGGAATTTTCTATGTAGACAATCATGTCACTTGTGAATAGGGGAAGTTTTGTTTCTTCCTCTGCAATATTTATGCCTTTTATTTATTTATTTTTCTTGTCTAATTATACTAGATAAGCTTCCAATACATTGTTGGTGAGGAGTGTTGAGGGGATATTCTCGCCTTGTTTCCAATCTTATGGGGAAAGATTTTTCACTATTAAGTGTAATGTTACCTGTAAGATTTTTTTTAAGATGCCCTTTATCAGGTTGAAGAAATTCCCTTCTATTTACAGAATAGATACTGAATTTTGCAAGAAATACATTTTTGGAAGTTTTTTTTTTTTTTGAAAAAATTTTTGAAAATTTATTTTGAAAAAATGTTTTGGCATCAATGGATATATATGATCAAGAGATTTTTCTTCTTCAGATTGTTAATATGGTGAATTATATTGATTGATTTTCAAATATTGAACCAGCATTACATTCCCATAATAAGCCTCATTTGGTCATAGTGTATTATTCTGTTTATATATTGCTGGATTCAGTTTGTTAATATATTGTTGAGAATTTTTGCGTCTATGTTCATGAAGGATATTGGTCTGTAGTTTTTGTTTCTTGGGCTGTCTTTATTTGGTTTTGGTCTCAAAGCTGTGTTGGCCTCATAAAATGATTTGGGGAGTGTTCCCTCCCTTTCATTTTTTAAAGAAATTGTGTAGAATTGTTATTTCTTCTTGTGTGTTTGTTTGATAGAATTTTCAATGAAACCAATTATCCTGGAGAGTTTTTAGTCTGAAATTTTAAAATATGAACTCAAAGCATGTGCTCTATGATAATATTGGGGGACCTGAACACACCTTTCAGCATTGGACAGATCATTTAGGCAACAAATCAACAGAATAACGATTATTCTTTCAGAGGGAGAGAAGAAATCTAGGGTTATCAGTGGTGGGAGGGAGGAGGGAGAGGGGGATAGGGAGAGATTGGACAAGGGGCATAAAGAATAAGTCCAATTTGTAACAATATACATACTAGTAATATTGATTTGATCAACATATGTCAACATTGAATCCCCAAAATATGTATAGTCAGTTATGATTCAATTAAAAAAAAAGAATTCAATTTCTTTAATAGTTATAGTAGTATTCAGGTTATCTATTTCATTTGAGAAAGTTTGCATAGTTTGTGATTTTTGAGGAACTGGTCCATTTTGAGTTTATATGCATAGAGTTCTGCATAGTTTTCTCTTACTATTCTTTCTTTTTTTGGGGGTGGCTGGTTGGTATGTGGATCCAAACCCTTGAGCTTGGTGTTATAACACCACGCTCTAACCAACTGAGGCCAGCCCTCCCTTACTCTTCTTTAATGTCTGTGGGATGTATAGTGATATTCCTGTCTTTCATTCCCAATATTAAAAATTTGTATCTTCTCTTTTTTCTTTGAGTGATGCTAGAGATTTGTTATTATTTCTTTGTTTTTTTCTAAGAACAAGCTTTTTTGTTGACTTTATTTTTATGTTTTCAATTTTGTTGAGATCTGCTTTTATTTTCATTCTTCATTTTAATTAATTGATTTCGCTCCTTTTCTTTAGCTTCTTTTTTTTTTTTTCCTTTTTGTCTTTTTTCGTGACCGGCAACGGATCGCAACCCTCAGTGTCGCGCCCGTACCGGGCCGGGACCGGCCACGGGATCGCAACCCTCGGTGTTGCCCCCGCCCCTCACTCAGCCAGTGAGCGGCCGGTCTGTATGTGGGATCCGAACCCTCGGCGGGAGCGCCACCGCGCTTCCCAATCGGCGCACTATAGCAGTGCGCCACCGGGCCGGCTTCTTTAGCTTCTTACAGTGGAAGCTTAGATTATTGATTTTTCTTCTTTTCTCATATAAACATTTGATGCACTGCTGCATCCTACAATTTTTTTTTTTTTTTGGAAGCTCCCTGGTTTAGGGATACAAACCCTTGACCTTAGTGTTATAACAATGTGCTCTAACCAACTGAGCTAACCAGCCAGCCCTCAAATTTTGATATGTTGTATTTTTATTTTCATTTAGTCCAAAATATTTTCTAATTTTCTTCTTTTACCCATGGATTATTTAGAATTCTGCTGCTTAATTTTCAAGTGTTGGGGATTTTTCTGTTATCTTACTGTTAGAGATTTATACTCTTAATTCGACAATGGTCAGAGAACATACTTTGTATGATTTCAATTCTTTTAAAGTTGTTAATGTTTGTTTTATGACCCAAAATATAGTCTATCTTGGTGAATGTTTCATGTGCACTTGAAAAATGTGTATCCTGCTATTATCGGGTGGACTGGTCTATAAATGTTAAATAGATCCAGTTGTTTGATGGTATTCAGTTCTGTATCTTTTTTTTTTTTCTTTGTCCGTTTTGAGACCAGCCACACCGCGCTCAGCCAGTGAGCGCTGTGAGCGCACCGGTCATCCCTATATAGGATCCAAACCCGCGGTAGGAGCGCTGCTGCGCTCCCAGTGCCGCACTCTCCCGAGTGTGCCACGGGCTTGGCCCATCAGTTCTGTATCTTTGATGATTTTGATTAGTTCTATTAATTATGGAGCTAGGAGTGTTGAAGCATCCGACTATAAATGTGGGTCTGTTTTTCTGTTCATTTTTGCTACATGTATTTCAAAGTTCTGTTAGGAGCATACCCATTTAGGATTTGTGTGTGTGTATGTGAGAGAGAGAATTGATGAACTGACTGTTTTATTACTGTATAATGTTCCTCTTTAACCTTGGTAGTTTTCTCCACTTTGAATTTTACTTTATTTATGTTGATAGTAAAGCTGCTTTAGCTTTTTTAAAAATTGAGATATAATTCATATACCATAAAATTCACCCTTTTAAAGTGTACAATTCAGGGGTTATTAGTATAGTCACAAAGTTGTGCAACCATCACCAGTATCTTAATTTCAGAAGATTTTTGTCACCCCCAAAAGAAAGCCATTAGCATGCACTCCCCATGCTCCCTTCCCCTTTAGCCCCTGGCAACCACTAATTTTTTTTCTGTGGATTGTCAGTTGTGGAGATTTCATATAAATGGTATTATACATTATGTGTCCTTTTGTGTCTGGCTTCTTTTGCTTAGCATAACGTTTTCAAGGTCATCCATATTTAGCATTCTAGACTTCATTCCTTGTATATAGGGTACTCCAACAAGTTCATGGAAAGATTTGTATTATCTTCTAATTCATTTTTTCTGTGAACTTTTTGAAGTACCCTTGTATGACTGAATAATATCCCATTGTGTAGATATACCACATTTTGTTTATCCATTCATCGATTACTATATATTTAGGTTCTTTCCACTTTTTGGCATTTGTGACAATGCTGCTATGAAAATTCATGTGTAAGTTTTTATGTGGACGTAAGTTTTCACTTCTTTTGGAAAAAGAAAGTATGTACCTAGGAGTGGAATTTTTGGGTCATGTGCTGGTTAAACATACTCTGTGTTTAACCTTTTGAGACTGGACTACTTTTCATAGCAGCTACATTATTTTATGTTTCTGTCAGCCATATATGAGAGTTCAAATTTCTCTGTTTCCTCCCCAACACTTTTTGCCTGTCCTTTTTATTATAGCCCTCCTAGTGGGTGTGATGTTAGCTCTTTTTTGGTTAGTTTTTGCATGGTATTATCTTTTCCCATCCTTTTACCCTTAAAAAAATTTTTTTAACTGACACCTAATAATCATACATATTTATGGGGTGCAGCGTGATGTTTCAATACATCTATATGATCAAATCAGGGTAATTAACATACCCGTCACCTCAAACATTTCCTCATTTGTTTGTGGTGGCAACTTACAAAATCTTCTCTTCTAGCTATTTTTAGATATACAGTACTTTGCTGTTATAGTTACCCTACTATGCAATAGGACACCAGAACTTATTCTTCCTTTCTAATTGTGACTTTGTACCCGTTAACACTTCTCTCCCCATACTCCCTTCTTCCCCTCCTCCTCAGTCTGGTAACCACTCCATCCTTTTGCTTTTTCACCTACCTATGCCATATTTGAAGTGAGTTTCTTATGGTCAGCATATAGTTGGGTAATGTATTTTTATCCATTCTAACAATTTCTATCCTTTAACTGGTATTGTTAGAACATTTGTGTTTAATGTAGTTGTTGATACATTTGGATTTACCTCTATGTTATATTACTTGTTTTCTCTTTGTTACCTCTGTTTTTTGTTTTCTTTCTCCCTTCTTTTCTTTCTTTTGATTTTTTTGAACATTTTTTAGTATTCCATTTTAATTTATGTGTGTATCTCCTTGTACTTATCTCTTTTTATACCTTTTTTAGTGGTTGCTATAAGAATTTGATTATATCTCTTTGTATGGCTTTTTTAGTGGTAGCTGTTTATGGATTACAATATATATACTTTTCACAGTCTACTTAGGATCAGTATTTAACCACAAGTGGAATGTCAAAACCTTACCATGTATGGTTTCTTTATCTTCCCCCTTTATATTGTAGTTGTCTTAAATATCACCTTTATGTTTGTTGAAAATCCCATCAAATAGTGTTATAATTTTTTCATTCAAACATATTTTAGAGAACTTAGCAGGAGAAGAATAGTTATATTCACCCGGATATTTACTTCTGCTTCTCTTCTTTTATTTCTGATCTTCAAAGTTTTTGTTTTTGTTTTTTGTTTTTCTCTTCTGCCTAAATAAGTTTCTTAGGAATTATTTTAGAGAGAGTTTTCTGGCAACAGATTTTCTTTTTTTTTTTTTTGTCTTTTTTCGTGTCCGGCAACGGATCGCAACCCTCAGTGTCGCGCCCGTACCGGACCGGGACCAGCAACGGGATCGCAACCCTCGGTGCTGCGCCCACACCTCGCTCAGCCAGTGAGCGGGAACCAGTCTGTATGTGGGATCCGAACCCTCGGGAGTGCCACCGCGCTCCCAAGCGGCGCACTGTAGCAGTGCGCCACTGGGCCGGCCTGGCAACAGATTTTCTTAAGTTTTTCTTTATCTGGGAATGTCTGTTTCACCTTCATTCCTGAGGGATGTTTTTGCTGAACACAGAATTTTGAGCTAACTATTCTTTTCTTTCAGTACTTTAAATATGCTACATCATTTCTTCCTGACCTCCATCGTTTCTGATGAGAAATCTGCAGGTATTTGAGTTGTTTTTCTGTAAATAATGCATCACTTTTTGGGAGTCCTTCAAGAATTTTTTCTTTTTTGTCTTTTGTTTTTGGCAGTTTGCTTATGATGTGCTGCTGCTTGAATTTCTTTGTGCTTATCCTATTTGGTGGTCATTGGACCCTTTGAATCTGTAAGCTTATATCTTTACCAAATTTGGGATGTTTCTAGCCTCTATTTCTTCAAAATTTTTTTCCTGTATCACAGTCTTTTTTTCTTTTGAGAGTCTGTAAACATGAATGTCATACCTTGCATTGTCCCACGGGTCCCCGAGTCTCTGTTCATTTTTTAAAAATCATTTTTTTCTCTGTTGATCAGATTTGGTAATTTTTATTGATCTGTCTTCAAGTTCGCCGACTTTTTCCTTTGTCATCTCTATTCTGCTATTGCAATTGGTTGATATATCTCTTACGGCTCTTTAAGTTGTTCCTGCACCCTTTTCTTTATTTAACTTTGCAATTTATTTGTTGTAGATGGTTGTTTGTTCCAAATGGTTTTCCACAGTGTGGGTTTTCTATTTGCATCTCTGTATAACATGTTTTCTGTCCCCTGTATTGTCTGTTAAGTTGGAAGTTAGATCTAAAATAAGGGTCAGCAAACTGCAGTCTGTGGGTCAAATATGGGCTTCCTTTGTTTTTATAAATATTTGTTGAGATACAGCCACATGTGTTCATTTACATGTTGTCTGTGACTGCTTAAGTGTTGCAGTAGTAGAGTTGAGCAGTTATAACAGAGACTGTATGGCTGGCAAAGCCTAAAATATTGAATCTCTGTTTCTTTATAGAAAAATCTTTCTTTATCCCTGATCTAGAGATTTTATTAAATTCAGTTTTTTTTGGCAAGTAAACTTAATAAGTGGTGATGTGTATTTGTATATGTGGCATGTAATGTTTGGTTGTCTTTTAGCAGCCATTGATGAACATTGCTTACATTTAGTACTTTTTCATTGATCACCTACATTTTAAATGGATATTTTTGTTATATAATTTTAGATTGGTATTTTTCTATCACTGTCTTCTGGTTTTCTTTATGACTTATTGTCAGCTGTAAGTCTTATTGTTTGGCATTTTGAAGATAATCTGTCCCCTTGGACCCTCCAACCTCACTCCCTTGATGCTTTGGAGATTTTTCTTTTTTGGTCTTTGGCATTTCGAAGATAATCTGTCCCCTTGGACCCTCCAACCTCACTCCCTTGATGCTTTGGAGATTTTTCTTTTTTGGTCTTTGGCATTTCGAAGATAATCTGTCCCCTTGGACCCTCCAACCTCACTCCCTTGATGCTTTGGAGATTTTTCTTTTTTGGTTTTTATCAGATATGCTATGATGTGCCTAGGTGTGGTTGTTTTGTTTTTTTTGGTTTGTTTTTATCCTGCCTTGGGTTTATGATGTTCCTTGAATCTGTTGCTGGGGTCCTTTGTCAGTACTGGAAAATTCTAAGCCATCTGCCATCTTCTCTTCTGCCCCATTCTTCCTTTCTTAACATTCCATGTATATGTATATGTTAGATCTTGTATTCTGTGCCATATTATGTCTTTTATGTTCTTTCCATTTTTTGGTTTTCTATCCTTTTGTCATTCTGTGTTTAACAGCAGGGATATTTTCTGACTTTTTTTTACCAATTCTTTTTTTTTTTTTTTTTTTTTTTTTTAAAGATGACCGGTAAGGGGATCTTAACCCTTGACTTGGTGTTGTCAGCACCACGCTCAGCCAGTGAGCAAACCGGCCATCCCTATATGGGATCCGAACCCGGGGCCTTGGTGTTATCAGCACCGCACTCTACCGAGTGAGCCACGGGCCGGCCCCAATTCTTATGTTTTTGCTGTACCTAATCTGCTATGAAGCCAACCCTTTGAATTTCCTAATTTAATTTTTTTTTTTTTCCTTTTTGTCTTTTTTCGTGACCGGCAATGGATCGCAACCCTCAGTGTCGCGCCTGTACCGGACCGGGACCGGCAACGGGATCGCAACCCTCGGTGTCGCACCCGCACCTCGCTCAGCCAGTGAGCGGCCGGTCTGTATGTGGGATCCGAACCCTCGGTGGGAGCGCCACCGTGCTCCCAAGCGGCGCACTGTAGCAGTGCGCCACCGGGCCGGCCCTAATTTTAATTATTACATTTTTCCGTTCTATTATTTGTTTCTTTATTATAGTTTTCAGTTCTCTACCAGAATTCTCCAAATTATCATTGTCATTTCAGTAGTTTTAAAATCTGTTTCTGATAATCCTTTTATTTGGGTCTCCTGTGGATTGTTTCTAATGTCAGTTTTCCCCCTTGGTTTTTGTCATTTATTGTTTCCCTGAATGTCTGCTTATTTTTCACTGCATGCCAGAAATTAAAAGTGAAAAACATTGAAGATAGCTTGAAGCTCCAAGTGATTGTTCTAGAAACCTAAAATATCTATATGTGATTTTTATAAGCTGTCCTGGGAGAATACACAGGCATGGGAAAAGAAAGTACTGGCAAGAATCACTTAATAAAGTCATACTGGGTTCTAGGTCTGATAGAGAAGGAATTAAGGGAATTGGGGGAAAAAAAATGAAGATCCCAGTGAGTAGGGTGGGAGACAGCTAAAAGCGTAGGAGGTTGGCATTGAAAAAGAGAACATTAAGGGCTGGCTAGTTAGCTCAGTTGGTTAGTATGCAGCCTTGTAAGACCAGGGTCAAGGGTTTAGTTGCCTGTACCAGCCAGCAGCAAAAAGAAAGAAAAGAAAAGAAAACAGTAGTTGGTTAGCTTGGTTAAAGGGTTTGGATCCCTGGACTGGTCAGTCACCGGAAAAAAAAAAAAAGAACATTAGACCATATTATTAAAAATAAAAATAATGAAAGGGAGCAAAATGCTTTGTGGAAAATACTTGGTGTATGTGTTAGCCTGAGTTTAGATTAGTAATCAGACACTTAGGGTTGAAAAGTCTAGTTAAGTCTTAATAGGTGGTATGGAAGTAAGTTAAGTTTTGCAAGGAGTAACCATTTAGTAAATTGTGAACAGCACCAAGGGAATTTGAGGCTACACTGTACATTGCCACTTTTGTTTTTTGCATTTCCTTTGAAATTATTTTTAGCTGCATTGGTCTAAAAATGTTCAGCATAGTTAGGGTGTGGTGTGAAGACCAGCTTTTACTACAGGCTGCATACACCTAGATGGGTTTATGGTTAGTAAACAGCAAACTCTTAAGTACAATGAGCTTCCTTAACTCCTTGGAGATATAAATACCTGCCCAGCTTACCTCACAGATTTTTTGTAAAGATTTAATGGAATGTATGAAATATTTCAAAAATGAAAAAGTACAAATGTAGTAAGGTCGTTAATAATCACATAGCTGGTGGAGAATTGCAAAATTTATAATTACACTAAAGGAAAAATTTAAAAGTCAATAACTTATTACATATGCATTTAATTTATTCATATTAACTTAATTAGGTTAAGTAAAATTTATGTGTGGATTGGAGCATGTCAGCATCAGAAGTTAATAGTACATTTTTCTGCCTGAGGGCTTATACATATATTTTCATTATCTTTGAGAAAATGAATTTCCTTTTGAAAAATAAATCAAATATTGTAAAAGCAAATGAATTGTCATGTTATATAGATTTAAACTTTTTGTTTCTACTTAGAGTCTACGATAAAATTTAAACATTGTGGATTATTGTCATTTGATCTATAACAAAAGTAAAATAATCACAGTCCTAAAGGAATATTATAATACATAAGCAAAATATATTGAAACTTTTAAAAACTAAAGTATAAAATTATTTCTCTGTCTCTAGGCAAAATTTGGTTTCTCTAATATTACTGGAATTGATTATTCTCCTTCTGCAATTCAGCTTTCTGGAAGTATTATAGAGAAAGAAGGTTTATCGAACATTAAATTGAAGGTAACTATTACTTATATTATTATAATATTTTTATTTATAATGGAAGTTATAAAGTTTAAGTGTTTCTAAAGTATATTAATTTGCTGGTATCTTTTGAACTCATAAATTAAGGATCAATCATAAATAACCCAAATTGAAACATTTTTAAGTAACTATATTAAAAATTTAGTCAGTTTATTTTCTCTCCTTGCATGAAAGTGTGTTCATACCTCCCCACCCATGTTTACAAATACAGGTTGAGTGTTCCTTATCTGAAATGCTTGGGACCAGAAGTGTTTTGCATTATGGATTCTTTCAGATTTTGGAATATAGCAGAATACATACTAGTTGAGCATCCCTAATCCAAAAATCTGAAATGCCTGATGAGTATTTCCTTTGAGAGTCAACTTGGTGCTCAGAAAGTTTCAGATTTTGGAGCATTTTGGATTTTGTATTTCTGGATTAGGGATGCTTAATCTGTATACACAAATAATACTTAACTATGGATTAATTAGGTCAAAAAATTGTAAATGTATAGAGTGTATAATATTACCAAAGATCATTTATTTTTGTCTCCTGTGATCTGTGAGATGATGACTCCTAAATTTGTATTTCTAGTCCTGGCTTTTCCTCTGAGTTGAGCTCTATGTAATTCTATATAAAAATTGCCTATTTTAAAGTCCTCTTGAAAGACTCGCCGGTTAGTTCAGTTGGTTAGAGCATAGGCTTATATATAAACAAGCCTTATAATCAAGGTCATGCATGGGTTTGGATCCCCATACCGGCCAGCCGCCCCCAAAAATAAAAGCCCACTTGAGTGTGGTGCTGATAACACCATACTGGCCAGCTGCCAAAAAAAATTTTTTTTTAATGTTCACTTGGATATTTAATAGTCTTTCAGCTTAATTAATCCAAAATGAAACTCTTGGTTTCCTCCTCAGACCTGCTTTCCCCAGTCATGCCCATTTATTCTGATGATATCACATTTATGCTGTTGCACTAACCTCAAACCCAAGGAATCATCCTTTATTCTTCTCTTACTTTTAAATCCTATATTCAATTCTGTTAGTTTTATCTTAAGTGTATATCAGGAATGTGATCATTCCTTGATATTTCTACTGGTACCTACCAAGTCCAAGCCACCATCATTTCTTGCCTAGACTACTACAGTAGTCCCAATTTCCATTCCATGGTTTCCCCACTTCCGTTCTTGCTGTCATGTCTGTTTACTACAGGGCAGCCAGAGTGATCTATTAAAATGTGAATCAGTTCATATTACTTCCTTGCTCACAGTCCTCCAATGGCTTCCCCATTGCGTTCAGAATGGAATCCAAACCCTGCACCCAGCTTTATGAAGTCTCATTTCTTTACCTCTTTCCCACTTTATCACCAGTACTCCAGTAACACTGGCTTTCTCTCTGTTTTTGAAACATGTCAATCTTGTTCTTCTTCAGTCTTTGTAACCTGTTACCCTCTGCTTAGAATATTCTTGCCCCAGATCTTAGCATGTTTGGCTTGTTCTCATCATTCAGATCTCTGCTGAAATATCACCTTCTTAGAGAGCTCTTCCACATTAATTTTTAAGATTCTTTAAAAAATTTTTAAATTCTTTTATTTTTTTGGCGGCTGACCTGTATGTGGATTCTAACCTGTGACATTGGTGTTATACGGCTAACTCTAACCAGCTGAGCTAACTGTCCGGCCCCTTCATTACTTTCTCCAAAAATTTCTCTTCCCAGTCTCTCTTTTTTTTAGTTTTTAAAATTTTATTCTCTATGTCTTCCTACTCTACTTTCATTTTCTTTATAGCACTTTATCTGAAATTGTTTAACTTATTTAATATTTATCTTTCCCTTTATAAGATTAGTTTCATGCAGGGATCTTTTCTGTTTCGTTTACCGTTATATCTGGTGTCTGAAAAGTACCTGTACAGCAGTTGTCCACAAAATATTTGTTGAATAAATGAGTACTTTTATACAGGCATTTAGGATGAGAAATCTTCTCCAAAGTTAGCTCTTCATAGTGGTAATCATTGTTTTTTTTCAGGTTTAATGAATTCTTTGCACATGAGGGAGATGGAAAAACCCATTTTTAAATATAAATAAACATTCACATTTTTAAGTCAATAAGAATTTTAGATGCAAAACTATTAACAATTACTTTATTTAGTTTGTATGAGTAATTATGAGCTAGTTGCCTAATTGTTTTTTCAAAATAGCTTTTCAGAATTAAGTTCATTGGCTTGGCAAATTATTGTGAATGTTTTATAAAATTGAGGCAGATCATTGTTTCTAATGCTTATAATGTATGAGGTTATTGAAAATGAATGAGATGAAGATGTATGAATTTAAAAACATAAAGTGCATGGTGTTTACCAAATTAGGAATTAGTTTAAACAGTCATTTAATTTCTTAAGCTTTATGCCATTCATTATCCATTAGAAGCTTTGTAAGCTGCTGAGTCAAGGCAAAAATCTTTTGATTTACTTTGCTTACTTTAGGTCACACAACATAGCATATAAGCAAGAAATCTTATGTCTAGTGACTTGAGTTCGACCGGCAACGGGATTGCAACCCTCGGTGCTGCGCCTGCACCTCGCTCAGCCAGTGAGCGGGAACCGGTCTGTATGTGGGATCCGAACCCTCGGTGGGAGCGCCGCCGCACTCCCAAGCGGCGTACTGTAGCAGTGCGCCACCGGGCCGGCCCTAAATTTTGTCATTTTGAAAAATATGTCAAATATTCTATTTTTCGACAAACAACTTTTTCTTGAGTCAGACTTTTGAGCTCCATAATGTGCTGGTATTATTAGGCAGTATGCCTGGCTTTGATTTGTTTCCAAATTTGTAGAGATTTGCAATGTCCAGGAAACACTATCTGTCTCTTTTACTAATCTTGGCTTTAATGATCTTGGAATGAAGCTCATAAAAGTTAGCCATAAAGTTGAATATATATATATTATATGTAAAATGCCATCGTAATTAATGGGTCCTTTTATCCATAACCTTTTACAGGTTGTCACTTGAATTCTGTAAAGATCGTGTGTTAATTGTTCTCACATAGACATTTATTTTTAATATAGGTAGAAGACTTTTTGAATCTTTCCACAAAGCTGTCTGAATTTCATATTTGCGTTGACAAAGGGACTTTTGATGCAATAAGCCTTAATCCTGACAGTGCAATTGAGAAGAGGAAGCAATATGTGAAATCTCTCTCCAGGGTGTTGAAAGTAAAAGGCTTTTTTCTAATAACCTCATGTAATTGGACCAAGGAAGAGTTGATGAATGAATTCAGTGAAGGTAAATGGGTATACGGTGTTTAAACATGCACTTACCTTAGGTTTCATTTACTTAAATAGTTTTTTTTTTTTGGTGTTATACTGTTTTACTTTTCTATTTGTGGGAATTGCCTGCTTTTCTTCTCTGTTAATGACCTTGGTAATAACTTTTAAGTGTATATACAAAGCACAGAGAAATTACATTGGTTGAGATCCAGAGACCTTTTTAAAAATTTGTAAGAAATCCTGGTGGTTAAGTACTAAAATTTATGAGCCTATAAAAATTAAGTTTTTTATTTAAACTGTACAATCTTTTGTTTAAGGTATATAATATATTATTTAGAGAATCAAACCAGAAAAAAAAGAAGCACATATATTGTGCTTCTGAATTCAGTGTACTGATTTACTGGCAAATCTGTAATAATGCAAATGGAAGTAGTATTTTTAAAAGTCTTACATGATGTGAGTTTTGATTTTATAGACACTTCATATGTATCTAATGGTCATTTAGGTATTTAGGATTTGTCTTCTTGTTGTCAGGGTATATAGAACGATTATTCTTAACATTGCACAGAAACAAAATGTAGGGAATTGATAGAAGTACCACCTACTAATTCTTGAGGAAATCTGTGCATTTTTCAAGATTTTGGTGCCAAGGCAGGATCCTTTTTTGCCCCATTAGCTGTAAATAGTGCTGTGTCTACTACGTGGGGATCTTGCGAGAACTGAGAATCTGTAATCTACACACAAAATATTTTGAGGTCTCTGGCAGATTGTTTCTTGTATGTTTTAAGGAATATTTTATCTGCTGGTTTATTCATGTAGTGTACAAGGATTTCTGGGAAAGTATCTTCAGAATCTATAGGTATTTGCTTGTAGTTTCTCTAGAATCCTTTTCAAATTAGTAAGAATGAGAGGAATTTTCAGGATGGAGTCTTAAGTAAATGATATGGTACTGAAATATTTGGTTAAAAATTGAACCTCAATTTTCACCAGCTAATGGGAAATGAATTACCTCAAGAAATCAGTTTGCCGTGTACTATTATTTATAACCATACTTCATACACTTCATCTTAAAGTTTGTTTTCTTTTTGGTATTAAGGGAATAGGCAGGGAGAACACTTAACACATGTCCTTTTGTGTGCCTTAAATGGCTTTGACAGGTTATATAATGTAAAACCTGAAGTGTTTGAGGCTTGAAATGTGAGCTTGTGTCTTCATTACCATTGCCTCTGGGTAACAAGAATTATATTTGATTTATTACCTTTTATTTCATGCAATTAATTTTATTATCTTCCATGTTAAATTCGTTTCCTTTAGAACTGTTGAGGCCCAGTATCAATAGTTTTTCCCTCTTCCTGAAGCTTGACAGTTTTAATAAATGCTCAAAGTTATACTGTGTAGGGCAAGTTCCTTTCCTAGTTTCTAAATACAGGTGTTCTCTTTTACCCTTGAAACCAGCACACAAAAACATATTTGTCTGTCTTTGATAATGAAGAACAGACTTTAGCCTGGTATAGAGTGCTTAAAAATGTGTCTGTGTCTGAGAACTTTTGAGTAAACTCATTATGTTCAGTTTAGAACTAAATACAGAATTTAAATAAGCTAAATGTTATAACAGGAAATGTTAAAGAAATAATTATATACAGTTGAAGACATTTTTTAGTCATGAGTCTCTTAGAAAATGGTGTTTGGACCAGTAACAGAACACTGCCACACATCACTGCTTAAGGTCTTGTTACTAGCTGCTCATATTGGCTAGCACATTCTGTTTTCATAGAATAAAGCTTGTTTCACCAATCTTTTAAGGTTCTTTGTTTCTTTTCTTATTTGAAACATAAATATTCATAAAACTGTTGAAATGGATCTTGCATTTTTTCCTTGGTGGCCTGATATTTATATAAACATTTTGTGGTGTCGTTTGTTTTGGTGAGGGTTAACTTGAATCAGTTGCCAGATATTAGGGTGTTCTTATTTGATGTCCAAGGGACTTGACTTTATTACAACTACTGAATTAAATCCACCACCACCACATATTTTACTACAAAAGTAATCCAGATTAATTATGAAAAAAAATTGAAAAGTATTACTAACCCAGCACATAAGCATATAGATTAAAGTAATTAAAAGTATTCCTTAATCATCAGTGGAGTACAATCACTATTAATCTTTTGGTGTGTTGTATATTGAAATATAATAACTTCAATACTGTATGGTTAGTTCAGAGAACTAAAAAACTTTCAGGAAAATTCACACAGCTTCATTTTCTCTTGAAAACTTTTATTATGAAATATTTTAAGCATGTGTAAAATTTCCAAAAACAAATATGGGTATATACCCCTGTACCTAACATAGTGGCTCCTTTTTCCAGTATTAGAAGGCCTGTCCTTCTTTGGAAAAGTTTATTATCAATTTTTAATGAGCATTTTAATATTTAGTTACTTGTTATGATTTGGCGAAGTTTGATTTAGAATATGAATTAGAATGTATAATGAAACACAGTATAAGCCATCAGTATAACCAGAATGTATGTTATTGTATTGACCAATCAATATAATAATATATATCCTTCTAAACATTTTTTTCTGTTTACGAGGGTTATTTGAGTTCAAAGTATGGAAACTTAGAAAATGCAGGATCCCGGGCCGCCCGGTGGTGCACTCGGTAGAGTGCGGCACTTGGGAGCATGGCGGCGCTCCCGCCGAGGGTTCGGATCCCATACAGAGACCGGTCCGCTCACTGGTTGAGCGTGGTGCGGGCGCGACACCGAGGGTTGCGATCCCCTTACCGGTCACGAAAAAAGACAAAAAGGAAAAAAAAAAAAAAAGAAAATGCAGGATCCCTCCTTCCCCCAGAAAAAAATCCCTCAAAACTAATTCTTGTAGTTCCATCATTGAGGGATAACTTTGGTTAGCATTTTAGTGAGTGACCTTCCAGCTTTGTTCATTTTAGTTATTTTAATTTTTTTGGGTGGCTGGCCAATACAGGGATTGAACCCTTGACCTTGGAGTTATCAGCTCTGTATTTTATTTTGTAAAAACAAAGCAATAAAATGTTACACTTCCATTTTATTTTACAGTTTAGGAAAACACTGCATTATCTTATTTAGATCTTTACAAAATCACTGTGAGTTTGATAGGGACATTGGTATCTGTAACCTCCTTGTATAGAATTAAGGATCCTGGTGAAGGTAACTTTACCTGCATATCTTTCTCTTAGTAAGTGGTAAAGTTGGGACTTGAACCCAGGAATTTTGATTCCAAGGTAATTTTTTTTGAACTATATACTGTGCTGCTTTGAAAGTTACTAGTTCTTTGTCTTCCCAGACCCCTCATTAGTTTATTTTGGGTCTTGATCTTTGTTACAAATTCTGTTTTTTCAAAAACTATGATAAAATACATATAAGATAAAATTTACTATTTGAATTATTTTTAAGTGCACAGTTCTGTGGCATTAAGTACATCACACACCGTTGTGCAACAACCATCATCGCCATCCATCTCCAGAAATTTTTCATCTTCTACAAATTCATTTTTATTTGCAAGTCATTTAACCTTTCCGTAGTAAGTACTTTTATATGTGGGGTGTGGATTACTTGAGTTACCACCTACCTATAAAGCACTCAAAACAGTTCCTGGCACGTGGTAGGAACTCAATACATAGCTGCTTCCTACAAACTAAGTGGTAATGTAGGCTGATGGAGATGGAAGCATTGAAGGGGTAGAAAACAGGAAATGGGGGATGGATGGAAAGCTTCTTTTTTACAATTTGTTTTAAATCTTGTTTGTTCCTCGTTCAATTCAAAGTGTTTTTGGATGTGTCCCTGTATGCCCTGCATACACAGAAGAATTGAAAATCATAAAATGAAATTCAGTCACAATTTAGAGTTTGGAATCACATAGTTTTATACAGGGTTTGAAAGTACGATGTTAAAACAAGTCTCACTTAACTGTGAGATTGAATCCCTAGTAAAAGTATTTTAATTTTGTCTGACAGGATTTGAATTTTTCGAAGAGCTGCCAACACCCAAGTTCAGCTTTGGAGGCAGATCCGGAAACAGTGTAGCAGCATTGGTTTTCCAAAAAACATGAGACTTTTCTTTGGACAAATTCAGGTAGCTTTTTTAAAAAGTTACACAGCAAAGTTAACCTGACACAGAAGATGCAAGTGCAAATAAATGCTTAGTAAGTACACAGAATGCATATGTTCAATAGACATAATAGGTTGGTAAAAAAAAATGATGAACAGTAAGTGGTTGGGTTTTAGAGATCAACCAAGAATGGTTTTTAATTTTTCTTTGTATTTGAAATATAAACTTTTTTTTAATTAAAAAAATTTTCTGTACCTACTAAATAGTTAAAAACTTTAAATTAGTAAATGAATTTACAGAAAACATGTATTCTTGATTTTTGTGCCTTGTTAAGTTGAATTGAATGTAACTATGAAGATTTGTCGAATAATAAGCAAAACAACTTTCTGAGTGTTTTATTAGACTATTTATGAAACACAATAAGAAATACTATTTTAGGTTGAATGGTGATTATTTAAAAAATTATTTAATATCTGGGAAAAGCCCCTTTGCCTTCATGTAAATAATTAAACAAAGTCAGAGAAATGTATCAGTTAATCAGGAAATATTTATTGATCCTGTATTTTGCAGTCGATGGTCTTCTACACACTGTGAAGGATAAATAGTAGTAGGAAAGAGAAATAAGGGATATTGGTATATGCTAGCACTATGTTAAGTTATATTATTTTATTAAGTCATTTGAATTCTCCCAATCTTCTTGAGGTATGTATTACTTGTTTCTCTACATATAAGAAAACTGAAGCTGAGAGAAATGAAGTCACTTGCACAAGGTCAAACAGCTTGCACAGGATGGAGCCAGGATTCTTATCTGGGTCTGTGTGATTCTAAAATCCATTCTCTTATCCTAGTGTATTCTGCCTCCCAGTTGCTAAGTCTCTGCCTTTATAGTGTTTACAATTCAGTTGGGGAACTAGGATTGGTACATATAAAATTCAGTTAGAGAAGTTGCACAATTATTTTTAGGAGCTATGAAGCTCCTTCTTAGTGTTGATCACTAATAACTTGTTAGTGTTGATCTGTAGACTATCAGAATAGTGAATAAGCAAATTCAGTGTCTTATCCTTAATTACTTTTCACCATTTCTTTGTCTTTTTTGTCATTCTTCTGTGAAAGGGTGGCGTAAGTTACATAAGCCGTCAGGGATACAGGGACAAAGATGTTCTAGTTAGGGGCTACTTTAGCAAGAAAAAGTTCATTAATGTGTTTGAAAAGGTAAGATATAAATACCTAATACCACTTTGTTACAAGGCAGTGCTTTAACCAACTGAGCTAACTGGCCAGCCCTTACTTAATACCACTTTGTATTTGGGGTTACATTTTAATATTGGAGTCATAATGTGAATTTTTAAAAAGATATAATTTTTGATGATTTTCAGCTTTTTGGGCCTATTGAATTACAAAACTAACAATTTTTGTTTTTTTTGGCAAATGTTACTTCAGCATTAAGTTTAGCATTTTTACATCCTTTTTCTTTTTGGGGAGGCTGGGAGGGCAAGTCTTTCATTTAGATCAACATTAATTAACCATTGAGATTACTATCTGCTTTGCACAAGATGGCTGAAGACATTTACAATGGACTTTCAACAGAAGTAACATTTTTGGAAAAGCTTTTATTATCAACCAGAGCAAAGTGAGAAATTACTTCAAAATACATTTAACTTAAAAATTTTTAAAAATTGTGTTGATTTTATAAGACAGGGACACTTAAGCCATAGAAACATCAAATGTTTAATTAAAATTTTTTTGGTGGCTGGCCAGCTGGTAAGGGGACCTGAACCCTTGACCTTGGCATTATCAGGCTGTTCTCTAACCAACTGAGCTAACTGGCCATAGTTTTTTAATTTATTGAGGAGATCTGGTCTTTGTTGTTTTTTTCACACTAATATTCTTTGATTTCAAGTATAGTAATAATAGATAAGTACTTTTTAGAATTTTGAGTTTTTTCAATCCAACAAAATAGGCTTTCTTTATGACCAGACTGAGACACTGAGTTTGATTTTTAGGAAGCTTGGAGTGGATCTTTGTGGAAAAGCTCCTCGAGTGGCTGTATGTGACATATTTGTTCCATTTGCAAAGGTGAAGGCTTCTTTTTTTGAGTCATGGAGCTGTTGATAAGGTTGGAAAAAGGGAATTATCATCTTATCATTTTTATCCTGCTGGAAGCCAGCCTCTTAGGGATTGAAATCAGAACAAATGGAAGATCCAAAAATGCTAACAAGAAAATTAATATTTTCAAATAATACCAAGCTGTTAAAAACCAGGCCAGTAAATGTTCCTAAGTTACAGAAACAAACCATGAACACATTATTATTAAACTTAGTAGTGTTAAATTGTATGAATATGTGGGTAACTATAAAAGAAATTATGCACTTACAAAAAAGAAAAGGAAGTAATGTAGTAAAAGCTATTTTTTTGTGGGTAAGAAGTTTGAATTGTAATTTTAGTTAGTCAGAAGACATTTATTTTGCGGAAACTTGTTTGAAATGCAAATGAGATTTCTCTGTGGAGCCTGCACAGAATTGTGGCTTTTCATTATGATGTTGTTGCTACATAACGGGCTACTTCTGTGTGTAGGAAGTGCATATGCAAGTCCAAAGGGAATTGAGGCCTGAATGGGCGGGTTATACCAATTAACAAATAGAAAGTTTTCAGAACATTTTGTTTTAAGCCAGGTGCAGAAGTTGTAGTTGCTTTTTGGGACTGGCATTTATGTATGTGAGAATCAAACCTGACACTACTCTTGGCAGCTTGACTAAAGCCATTTTAAAATAAGTGTATACTGTCCTTGAATGATTTTTACCCCACTGTAGTAGCAACAAATTTGCCTTTCTTCTGTGATATGCATGCAGTCTTCTGTTTATTTTGAGGGAAGAAAGGAACCAAATATATACAGAAGACTTCCAATCTTTTTATGAATAATGTTCTTCAATTTACTTATTTTTTAACTTCTGTGATACCGTAAATGCATTTCAGTATGTTGAGCTCAATTCATGTTCATCCTGACTATAATAGAAACCTTAATTTTTAAGGAACTTAACATTAGTAACTAAGTTTCACATGGCCTTGAAATAATTTTTCTTAACTTGGTATGTATGCAAAGAAATAGAGTATCCCTGTCTGTGTTAATAGACTTTAACTTATATTCTCTTAAATAATTTTATTTTATATATTTGTGTGTGTGTGCTTGTCTGTCTCTCTGTGTGATGGCCTACAATGAAAATCTGTACAAATACAAACACTCAGTTTGTGTCCAGGGTATAGCCCTGGGATTTGATTTCCTGTTTTTGGCTCTGTGAGCTAGAGTGTATGTGCTCCAGAGGCAGCCCTCTGCTTTGAGAGCAAGAGACCAACTGTCTTGTGTTCCACAGTAGTAACCTCTTTAGCTAATTATTGGGGCGGGGAGGGGGTGTTGATAGGCTCCAATAGGAGTCTTGTCTGGCACACTTCGCTGGAAGAAGGTTGCCCATTAACTAGAGTTTGATTGTGGTAGGTGAGGAACATATTAGGTTGAAAGATAATTGCATAGTGGGAAAAATGAAGGAAATCCTTATCATTTCTCTTGGTTTGGCAGGAAACAGAGATATACTTAGAAGAAGGGGGAGCACAGGAGCATGTTTTAACAACAGTTAATGGAAGAAAATTAATGCTAATTTATTCTTCATACACACCATGCAATTTGTTAGAAAAGTAAAAGAATAGTTTGAAATTCTTTGGTCAGTTGATGGATTTCTATGTTAGGGGCATAGAAATGAAATTCAACATTAAGCAGACAAATACCCAAGCCCACAGGCTACATAAATGCTGAATAAAACAAGCTCTACAATGGAACTCTGAAAAGCTATGGGTAAGAAGGCTAATGAATGATTGAATATGACCTTAGCAAAATCCCTGGAGTGTTGTTGAAAGATCATTCATTTCCAGCTTAGATGTCAAGATGGGTTCCAGTAACCAGAAAAAAAAGAGAGCTTGAGTTAGTACTACTGAGTTTTAAAAATCTTTACAACACAGTGCATTGGACTAATCATTAAAAGGGTTTCTCTAGCTGAATTTTGAGCTGTCACTGTGTGGACCTGTAGTTTAGGCTCAGGGAAATCAAATTAAAAAGATTGGAATAATTCCCAAGACGTGAATGTATCGATATCCTGCTTTTATGGAGTAGAACTTCAAAAACTGGGATGTATAGGCTGGCAGAATGTACTTTTGTCATGCTGATACTATTGTAATAAAGATTTACAACCAAGAGATCAATTGTGCCTTAAAGTTTTTGCAAATTACTCGCCTAGTTTATTACAGGAAGATATAAAAATCCAAAATCTACACTTTTCATTTTTCAGAAGAAATTATTTCATTGTTTTCTGAAGAAATGATAAATTCTTCCATGATATTTTTTTTACATATGCATTATTACTGTATCAGCAAATGATAAGTATTTTAGTGATGGACCTTTTATTGTATTTGCTATTCAGAAGGTTCTTAAGAAAAGTGACTATGATACATCTGTTTTCCCAAGTATGTAAAAATTTACATATGATTCAGCAATTAGCATGTCTTGGATATTATCTGAGGAGCTTAGAAAGAAATACGAAAATACTCTGAGTAAGAGGACTGTAAATTCTTAATATACTTACAGATAAAGCAGTTTATTATCATTGAGGAGAGCAGAATAGAAACGGTTTTGGGATGGCTGTGGTTCCCCTGCTGTTGCCTTTTTTACTGCTTCAGTGAGGAGGTACTTGTCAGAGGAATAGGCTAAATGTAGAAGAGTGTGGGTGCTGCTAGTTCACGTTTGCTTCCTAACCCTTCTGCTAATTATGAAAATGTCAGGCCTTTGTTCCCATCTAATTTTAGTACATCCTGGCTAAAAAATTGTTAGGATGAAAAATGTTAGGATGATTTCCTACCATGGAATTTTGAGGGGCAGGGCAGGAGGAGAAACAGTAGAGGAAAGATCAGTTTATACTCCATATCCGTCTGCCTTTCTGTGACAGTGTCGAGCCCCTACTCTGTTGATTTTGGTAATGAAATAAATTTAGATGCACTGAAGCAGTGGTAATTAGGTTTTCCTTCCATGTCCTCAATAAGAAGCATAGTTGGTATCTGAATAGGAAAAATCATAATATGGTATTTAATAAAACATAACCAGGCTGAATTAAAGAGCTATATGCAAGCTTTGGAAGAAAGGCCTGAAATTGTGAGTGAAAACTACATGTTGTTTTATTTATAAATAGAACCTTTGAGGTCCGTTTATGTTTCATTGAAACTGGTTTGATATTTTGTTCTGAATGAGGGTAATATTTGTTGATTTCTGAGAAGCAGTTATAAGCAAGGCACACACATCTGAGTTGTTTATCCCCTCTATAAACCCTTCCAAGCCTAGAAGGAAAGTTCTGATTCTGTGAAGAGAGCCAGTTGGGTCAAATAATTGATAATATAGTTTATTCAAGAGATAGGACAGAATTCCAAATGGCTTTGTAGTTAGAAGTGTACCAGTTGTTGTGGTTGTTATTTAATAAAAAGTAATTAACTGGATTAATCTAAAAGGGCAGTTCTGAATACTGGCCCTCATTATGAAATAGGCTGTCTTTCCCAAAGTTTGTTCAGTTAGTGAGCCAAGGATTCCAATTGGAATCTCTGTATGATAAAGGTATTATGTAGCCAGAAGTCAGAGAGACCATTTCATTATTAAGTACGTTTGACTGATTTAATTTGTGACAATTGAAATGGATTATTTTCTTTTCTTTTTTTTTTTTTCCTTTTTGAGACCGGCCGCACTGTGCTCAGCCAGTGAGCGCACCAGCGGCCATCCCTATATAGGATCCGAACCCGCGGCGGGAGCGCTTCTGCGCTCCCAGCGCCGCACTCTCCCGAGTGCGCCACGGGCTCGGCCCGAAATGGATTATTTTCTGAACTTGAATATAGTTGAATTTATTTTGGTTCCTTTCATTTTATAATAACAGATAATTTGTGTTTAAAAATCTGTTAAGTAACAGAATAAATATCAAAGAGGAAAGATTAAAAAAACACTGATGTTTGGAGCAAAAAACTACTGGACCTAGGCAAGTCACTTTCCTTCTCTGGGCTTCAGCTTTTCTTTCTGTAAAACAAGGATATTCAATAGGTGTTATTTGAAATTCTTCTCTACCCCTATCAGCTAAGGTTGCCGTAATAAAATACCAGAGACTGGGAGGCTTAAACATCAGAAATTTATTTCTCATGTTTCTGGAGGCTGGAATTCCAAGATCAAGGAGCTGATAAGGTATGTTTCATTCTGAGGCCACTTCTCTTGGCTTGTAAGTGGCTTCAATGTGTGCTCTAGGGGAGACAGAGCACAGCTCTCTGCTGTCTCTTCTTATAAGGGCACTAATCCCATCCTGAGGGCCTTAACCTCATGACTTCTAATCATAAAAGGCCTCGTCTCCAAATATCATCACATTTGGGGATTTGACATATATTTTGGGAGTAAACCAACATTCAGCCCATAAAAAATCCTGAAATTGATCTGAAGCTTAGAGAAAGGCCTACACTGGGCCGGCCCCGTTGCTCACTTGGGAGAGTGCAGCACTGGTAGCCCCAACACCGTGAGTTCGGATCCTATATAGGGATGGCCAGTGCGCTCACTGGCTGAGCGTGGTGCGGACGACACTGAGCTGAGGGTTGTGATCCCCTTACCGGTAAAAAAACAAAACAAAACAAACAAACAGAGGCCTACACAATAGGTTTCTAGCATATATGGAGAGATTAAATACTCCATTTGCTAAATATCAGTTGTTAGGTAACTTGATGGTTCTTTAAAACAAGGTATCTCTACTTACATATATGAATATATAATATATTTGAAGCAGATGATTATTTTTCAATCTTAAAAAAAATCTTTGTGCATGCTTTGTTAAATTTTTGATTTGAGTATTGATTGTCTCTGATATGCTTAGTAATTCAGTTTGTATTCATTTGACCACAGAGATGATTTATCCAAGAAACTTAGAAATTTAGATCTTATTGTTTAGTCCACTTTCATTTTATATATAGAAAGATTGAGATCAAGACTGGGCCTAAGGAAAATTGTGATAAACTGAATGATCTCCCTAAGTTGGTTCTTCCCTGCTCCAAACACACAAACTACACACTTGCTCACAGATGACCTAATTTACCACTCTAAAGTCAAAAGCTTTGAGGTGTCTATCTTCTCATGCCACAAAGAGATCATGCTTGAGTGTAGTACATGTGTCTGTTCTTCTTATACTCTGTACCTTTCCAGGCTACTGTCAATTTGTCCTTTTAACTACTTATACCTCTAATGAAATTGAAGTATGTTAAAGGTGGTAGCAAAGGTACTTATTTAAGGTTGGTTTCCCTTCCATATATTTCTTGAAAGCAGCTTGGTAGAGTGGAGAGAGCAGCCAGTGTTGTAGACCCTACCTAATAGGGTTGTGAATATTAAGTGAGAAAATAAATATAAGGCAGCTTAGCGTGATTCCTAGCACACACTAAATGCCAAATAAATATTCTTTCCTCCAAAGATCCGTCTTCCCACTGGAGCTAATATGTTGAATTGTTCAGGATTTTACCCCTTGGTGCCATCGAGATAATGTATTCAGTTCAATTGTAAGGCATTTGTATTCTAGGAATGATTAAATGAGTGAAGAGAAGAGGAGGAGTGGTAGATAAGTGAGAAAGAAAGTCTGGAACAGAACTTCCTAAAAAAATCATACCATTTAGCTCCTTCTTCCTTAGTCTATAGCTAGGGCTGGTGCTGAAGCATAGTTAAGAAATGAGGACTAGATGTGATGTCAGATTTTCACGAAATGTCCTTTATGATGCGTTTCAGCAGAGGCTAAGAATATACCTCAGATTTAGATCATTATCTGTTTAAGTGGTAACTATTCAGTGATAAATGTGGGTATGATAGGGAAAATGTTAATGTAGATGTATCTGAGTTGAAACAAATGGGCAAAGATATGGTGCACCTTCCTTCATTAGGTCTGAATGCCAAGGTGTTATTCCAAGTGACATCAAACAAGGGAACCAAGAGTAGGTCCCCAAATAATCATGCATTAGAAAGTTGTTAGCATTTGGTTTAATGAAAGTTGTTGAGTTGGATTCAGGCTTTTACTGATCATTTAGGAAGCAGTGGGCTAAGATTTTATAATTGACTTCTACCTTGGATCATCCAGATTTGATTTCTTCGATCAGTGAATCATGTTTATTTTCCATGCTGTAAGTTAACAGTGCCATTCACAGTGCCATTTTAAAGTTTGATGTTGAGTAATATATATATTTTTTTCTTTTTGTCTTTTTTACTGACCGGTAACGGGATCGCAACCCTTGGTGTCGCACCCGCACTGGGGACCGGCAATGGGACCGCAACCCTCGGTGTCGCGCCCGCACCGCGCTCAGCCAGTGAGCGGGAACTGGTCTCCACGTGGGATCCGAACCCTCGGTGGGAGTGCCACCGCGCTCCCAACAGGCGCACTTCTCCAGTGCGCCACCGGGCTGGCCCCAATGTTTTAAATAGTTTATCTGATTCATCCTTAGTTTATACAGGAACTGACAGTATAGTATGTAAAAGTACAGTGAATCAGTTATTTGTGCTAGTCTAGAAAACATTTGGTTTTTAGATTTGTTTTCTTTAAACTTTTTATTGGTGGGTAAGTGAATATCTCATTGTGTAGAGTGCTTAGTATGACTGTAGAAATGTTGGTCAGAGCAGTGTTGTTTTCTGTAGTTAATCCCAAAGAACTTTAGTTTTCAAACCATTTAAAAAGTTCTATAGAGAGGAGGTCAATAAGATGTGATATATCTCTTTAGGACAGAACATAATGAAGGCTTCACTTCTTTAAATTGAGTAGTTTAATACTATAATGGTTGACTAAACTGGTTTTGATCAAGGTTTTTTTTGCAGGGGGAGTCTCTTGTGAAAGTTAAGAGGAGTTGTAAACCAGTATTTAAAATAGCAAGCCAACTTCTCATTTATATAAATTCTCTTATATTTCAGATATGGTTAAACTACAGCTGCAGGGTATGCACATACAAAAGAGGCAAAGTTAGTTTCCGTAATGGGTATGAATTAAAAATTGTTTACTGATGGTTAATGTAACAGATTGACATACTGCTGAGGAGAGTTAAGAAATTCATAGGCTAATATGTAGGGCAAATGTTCTTTTCTTACTGTTCCCAGAAATGTTCTACCCATTGGAACCAGAGACTAATTTCTTTTTCTTGATATTTTAAATTCAAAGGATTCAGTCTTTAGATTGGATATTTAAGCTCTGTGAAATCACAAACTGCACCTAGTTTCATAGTTCTCTACCTAATGAAAATGAAATTTACTCAGTTTCATTTTTAGGGGGATAGGCAAGCAGGATAGCAGTAGCTTTGATGAATTAAAAATAGATTTTTCTTGAGGCAGTGACTGATACAGCAGATAATTGACAGAAGAGAAAAATTAAATTTAATTTTGGACTTATATCTCAAATACTAAATGTGAATTCCACTAAAGAATGTTTAAGAAAAAAAGTTGAAATGGTTTTCATTAGAAGATGATAAATATTTATCCTGGGTGTATAGTTGAAGTATTTTCTAGATTAAATTCAACAAATATAGCAATATGAAAATATCGTAACCTGTTTTTAGCTATGTTTTTGGTGGAGTAACTGAGGCAAGCTAAGTTATAGGTGACTGACTGTGTTATAGTGATACTACTTAGAGTCTACTTTACCAAGATCATAAATAGATCAGAGATTATGCTTTTGAGCCTTAGTACTAGACTAGTAAAATAGGTTTGGTAAATTTTACATATGCCAGTAACTTTGAATATAGATAGTGAAATGCCTTTATAATTTTTATCTTTTTATTTACCATGCATAAACTTTTCCAAGTCTGCTTTTCATGCTTGTTTTTTCTTTTAGCACAACACCAATAACTACTATTAACTTTTCAGAAAAAGAAAAAAAGGTTATATCAAATCGAAATGTGTTAACTGTTGCTCTGTTCTTTTTAGCTTATTTACCCAGAGCTCTTCTGTCCAGTGAGTTGCAAGCGTGACATTTGCTGTGTTTTCAGCACCTGCCAACTTGGAAACCAGGGTTTCTGCTCAGGACTTAGGCTTACAACCCACACTTTGTGGTGCACAATGCCATCCCAGCTGGCATGCTTTCGTACCTCAATGGTGCTAGACATTTGGTTACAAAGCTGTACGGCTTCACATGTGCTGATTTCAATAGTCATTCCTCCTCAAGCTGCTTTCGACTCCTATTTTGTATCAAAAGAGTGAGATTGGTATCATTAAATTTACTACGATGGTTATTTTTTAATGCAAATAAACTTGTTTTACTTAGTTCTTGGATCAAAAAGTAATTTTGTCTTCAAGAACCAAAGTACCTTTCTTAAAAAGGGTTTTTTTTTTGTTTTTGTTTTTGTTTTTTAAAGTATATATATGAGATTCCGGCCAGAGCTGTCACTTATTTTCATTGGTAGATAAAAAGAACAGAAAGATTAGTGTGTCATAACATGCTTATGTGTAGGTAGGGCTGTTAGTTGTAGCTGGACATCCACGTGGGAAAATTATAGAACTTGTTTTTCTGAATAAGATCCACATATGAAAATTGCCACCAGGATAGGTTCAGATTTTTGGCCTCCATCTATAACCAGAAACTTTACATATTTTCCAAAGAAGTGTATTTTGCTAACTTGTTTTCAGTAGCCAATCTCTTTGAAAATACTTCAGGTGGATTTGGTGATGTCTGACTTACCATAATTTATTAAAAGCAATTTAAAAAGGTTCTGCTTTTTAAAAAAGATCTTTTCAGATGTAGAAAGAACAGTGTGAAATGTGAATGACTGGCTTTTAATACAACAGTTGTGACAAAGAGGCAGTGGCTTTTGGAAGCTGAATGAAGAGGTTTAATACACATGCATCTGCATACTGCTGTTGGGTCCAATGTATGTAACATGTTTGACGTTTGTTTAGTTCACTTCATTAGTCTAAAAAGAATAGTATGTTATTCTCTCAAACCCATTTATAATTTTTTAGTGGTGAGCTCTTTTTATTATCACAGGTACAAGTAGATTTGATGGGAAAAACTGAACATTTACTGGTACTTACTTGCTCAAACTTCAGAGCCTAGCTCTTTGTTGTTTGAATGTCACATTTATCTGGTTCTAAGGCATAAAAATAAAACACCCACTGACTACCTAAGACACTCCTTACTGCATATCAAAACCCAGCCTTTACCCTCCTCTGCACAAATGTGCTTAGGTGAATACTTTTATTAGCTTGTTGATACAAGTTATAGTTGGTTACACCCTTACTTAATAAAATACACCCTTATTGTCTCCTGTTGCTTAAGAGCTTTAAACTTGGAATTGGGGAACTCTCTAATATAGAATGATACTCATTTTAAATCTCCCATGCAGTTTTGAGTGGGAATGTGATGTATACTGTACACAGAAGCATTCCTCTATTTGGTAGTCCTCTTTTGGGGGGAGCCAGGAGAGCCAGTATTTCTTTTTTATCCCTTGGTTTCATATATTGGTCTTGGAGTAAGATACTCTGATTAATCCCTGTATTTTATATTTTCCAGGGTGTTCTGTGGCTTAATCAGATTAGTGTTGGTTGATGATAAAGAATAAGTGACCATTCTTAGATTATATGTGGATTTATTCCTAAGTTGGCCTATGAATTTTTGTTTTAGGTGTCTGATTGTGCTCTAAATCTGGTTCTGATTTAGTTTTGACCATTTAGGATTGAACAAAGGTAGACAGTTTAGTTCCCCTCCCCCGCCAGCCGCAGTTAACATAGTTTTAAATTCAGAGTTCAACTGAGTTTATGTCTATTCTTCTGAATTGAGCAAAACTCTAATATAACCTTTTGAACAGGATTTTTTATAGTATGAACTATATAGAGAAGCACTAAGAAGTGAGGGTGTTTTATAATGTATCTATAGGACTTAGTCTATCATGTGGGAAGTGTATATATAGTACAGAAGGTTAAGTGACACAGGCCTTAATATATATATTTTTAGCCTTTGGAGACTCAAATCTAGAAAGTTAGAAATAGCTATTCATTGGTTAGCCCAACTCCTTAAGCAGTTATTTTAGTTCCATACACTCTCAAGAAAGCCTCAGAACCAGAAAAACATGCGGCTTTAGGTTGGAAAGGAGGTGTTACAGCAAAGGAGCTGGCCATACCACCAACCTTGGAATTTTGTGATATTAAAGTCATCCTGAAAGCAATGAGAATAATGGTTGCAATAATTGTTTCCAGGCTCAGAACCCCTGCATCTTGTTTTTTAAGTTGACCTGATGAACTAGTAATTGTAGAGATAAACTGAATGTTTGCCAGCAGGAGTCACTCTAGGCTTCTTAATAAAAACTCAGTAAATTAAACTATAGTTTAATATCTTTAAAGCTCTCAAAGGCTGAGGTGATACTGTGATGAGATGGCTATAGGGAGACACTGATGCTTTTCATTAGGTGTAGCAGCATTCTCCTATTATCCCTTTTGCCTTTGTTCAGCCTACGTCTTGGTTCTGGTTCCTTTCGAAATTGGTCCTTGATACTTTGTTGTTGGTTTTTTTTTTTTGGTGGTTGGCCGGTATGGAGATCCAAACCTGTGTGACCTTAGTGTTACCATCACCACTCTCTCCCAAGTGAGAGCACCGGCCAGCTCCCTTAATACATTTTTTTAAAGGCAATGTATATGAGTATGGATATCAGTATTCTGTATATTAACTCATTTGGCTTTCTCAGGATGAATTGATTATATCCCACATCATGTACTTGAAATGAATAGACTCACATCCTTTCTACTGATTGTTGTCCATCATAAAATCTTGCAGCAGAAATCATTGGAGTGATCTGTAGTGTGAAAGGAGTTGTTAGCCCATGGTTTTCTGAATAGAATGGGTCCAGTGTGATGACAATCTGAAATATTTCAGCAGTAGCCATGAAATATAATAGTTTCCCAAGGTACACAAGCTCAAGAAGTTAATTGCTCATTTATGTTTGATACTGGGATTGAAACATTCGATTAAAACCAATTAAACATTCCTAGAAGCAACAGAAAAAGTTTCCTGATTTATGAATAGGACCATTCAAATGGTGCAGACACAATCCATGTGAAATAATGAGGTGTTTTGTTTTTTTGGCAAAGGAGAACACAAAGCAGGCATAGGGAATTATTTTTTAAAAACCTTCTCTTTAAAAAAAAATCTCTTTTTGGATACAAGGTCAATAAAATAACATACACTAGTAGGAAGGAGTAATGGGAAATCTAGGTCTTCACAAGGAAAACAATCCCCTTCCCCCAGGTGAGCAGCACAATGAAAATACCCTGCTTATTCTATCAGGGTTACATTCCTGAACTTAAGTCAACATCCTAAGTTACAGAACTAAACATGCTCTGCCTCTGCTTAGCAACCACAAATCCTTCCTTCGCCAGTTGCTTGTATTTTGGATGTGGCTTCTGAAATACACATTCCTTTATTTCGATCAGCGCCCCGAGTTAAGAAACTAGCGCTTTATTTTCTCAAAGTGTGACAACACTTAAAGGTTCTCCCCCTGCCATGCTGCACGCCACTGAGACGATCGGTTTTTTAATCCTCAACACCTAACAACCCGGAAGCTAGACGTTTGAAGCCCACGCGGCCCAGGGTTTCGTCCCGGTTCGTGCGCGGGGCGGGGAGAGAAGGCCGCAGGGCCCTTGGCCCGGGACATGGGCAGCCGCGGTGGCGGCGGCAGCAGCGCTGTCCAGGCCCGGGGCCACTTCCCACGTCCCGGGACCTCGCAAGCGCGAGCTCGGCGACCGACGCGCGGCTCAGCTTGTAGGACGT